>NC_037689.1:151971181-151989620 GCF_003255815.1 Theropithecus gelada | reverse complement strand
TTTCTTTCTTTCTTTCTTTCTTTTTCTTTCTTTCTTTCTTTCTTTTTCTTTCTTTCTTTCTCTCTCTCTCTTTCTTTCTTTCTTTCGTTTTTCCATTATTATACCTTAAGTTCTGGGGTACATGTGTGCGATGTGCAGGTTTGTTACATAGGTATACAAGTGCCATGCTGGTTTGCTGCACCCATCAACTCGTTGACCCAGCAATTCCATTACTGGGTATATACCCAAAGGATTATGAATCACTCTACTATAAAAACACATGCACACGTATGTTTATTGCAGTACTGTTCACAATAGCAAAGACTTGGAACCAACCCAAATGCCCATCAATGTTAGACCGGATTTTAAAAATGCGGCACATATGCAGCCATGAAAAAGAATGAGTTCGTGTCGTTTGCAGAGACGTGGATGAAGCTGGAAACCATCATTCTCGGCAAACTAACACAGGAACAGAAAACCAAACACTGCGTGTTCTCACTCATAAGTGGGAGTTGAACAATGAGAACACACGGACACAGGGAGGGGAACATCACACACCGGGGTCTGTCGGGGGTGGGGGGCTGGGGGAGGGATAGCATTGGAAAAGACTGTTCTAAGCCTACTAGCAATGACAATAATGATAACCAGTAACATTTGTTGGGTGGTTACCACGTCCCAAACCACTGTCGTAGGCACTAGACAAGAATCAGCTCATTTATCCAGAAATACACCACATTTTCATTGTCGTTATCCTTGGCGGCGAGATAATGGTTGGTTTTTTATTTTCTCTTCCAAACTTGCCCACATTTCCTCTTCTTTTACAGTGAACATGTATTACATTTATAAGCAGAAAGTGATTAAGAAAGTTATTCATTACTTGCTGTTGAGGAAAATTTCTAATGAGCTCCGGAGTGAGCCAGTTTGCCAAAGTTTAAATTAGCCTGTTCAATTCACTGGAGGCCGTATTTTTCCTCTGAAACTTGTTCTAATTGGCACCTTTTCTTGACGCAATGAGGCGGACGGTGCCGTGATGATGAAGTCCCTGAAGTCACCAAGCCTTGGGGCCCACGCTAGACACCACGGGGCCGATGTCGCCTGGCTCTCCCGGTTGTCTCTGTGGCTTTCAGCCACTTCCAAAAAACCATTGTTTCCAAATTCCATACACGCAGTTCATCCTACCTTGAAAGTTATTCCTCCAGAGGGCTGTTGATAGTTTGCTTCATCAGCATTTTGTCACTACCACACAATGAGATTTTCTTTTTCTTCCACACCTTGGGGGCACTCATGAAGAACACATGTGTGCTTAAACACAAAACGTACCAGGGCCCATAAGAGCCCCTCCTCTCCAGAGGGCTGGTCCTGGTCCACACACGCTGGCAGTGATAGCCTTTGTGTTTCCGAATCAGAGAAGACTTGCTCGGAATGGATGAAATGTATTTGAAATCACATTTGGCATCATCTGGAATGGCGAAGCTTCAGAGGTGACAGGGCCAGGATGTCTATATTCAGAGAGGGCTATCGAATTAAAGTTAAGCAGGGGTCTCTTTGCTTGAATTCCGGAGTTTCAAACCAGTACAGTCATGTGAGCTTGGATGGCCTGTAGGTACTTCCAACCCAACCTGACCCCAGCCGACCTCACTGCCTGTCCCCCGACTCCCGGAATGGCTTCCCTCTGCTTCGTTCTCTGTCTTGGCGACACGTGTTTCCATGGCCCCGCACTCCGTCATCTCACCTTCCGTCTAATCAGTTTCCTTCAATGTGTCGTCTCCACCCTCCCCAGGCCAGGTCGGCATCATCTCTCACCTATATGATGAGAACAATCTCCCCCGCTCTACACAGATTCCCAGCCCCTTTCCCAGGAATTTGGCCTGAGTGGGGCGGTCTAAGTGGGGATGGTGTAGGCTGGCCTCATGTGGACCAGGGGGAGGGCCCAGCCATACCTACCAGGGCTGGTGAGAGCGGCTTGTTTCACCCTGTGGGGGTCATTGCGGGCTCTTGTGTCGGACTCAGGATGGGGGTCTGTTGGGAAGCCCCGGCTGGCCTAGTCCCCTGGCCTTGAGCCTTTGGTCTTCTCTGAGCGCCCACCCGCCATCACTTGAGGACAGTGAAAGGCAGCTGTGTTGACCCTTTGAGCAGCATGTGGCCGTTCCTAGGTTTGGTGGTAGGGGTGAGTGACCCTTTCCTGTGCAGGAATGGCGAGTACCCATTGTATGACAGTGATTTGTCTTAGTGCCTAATAGCCCAGCCTACTTTGTGAGCTCCATAAAGGCAGGAAGCTTGTCTGGAGCTTTTCTGTATCCCCAGTGCCAAACCCTGTACTGGGGAGACAGGAGGTACTCTCTCATTCTTTCTTTCAAGAAATATTTCCTGGCCGGGTGTGCTGGCTCACACCCGTCATCCCACCATGCTGTAGAAGATGGATTTGAGCATGTGAATGAGGACCACACACAGCACAGAGAGTACCAGGTCGCCCAAGCCAGAGTATGCAGAGTTGGGAAAGATGTAGCAGGGGACTGAAGTGAGGTAGAAAAGACAGATCATAGTGAGGTGGGCAACACAGGTAGGAAAGACTTTTCTTCAGCCCCGGGTGGAATGAGTCCTGAACAGCAGCCACAAGGTGTCCATAGGAGACCATGACCGGAATGCAGAGTGCAAGAGCCACCAGAAAACTGAAGAAGATCAGGGCAAGTTCATTGGTATGTGTGCTGGAGCAACAGAGTCTGAGCAGGGAGGGAGGTCGCAGAAGAAGTGTGTGACGAGGCAAGGCCTGCAGAACTCGGGTAGAGCTGTGAGGATGGTGTAGGTGAATGCGTTGGCCAAGGCCAGCAGGGAGGAGATGGAAGTGAAGCCCCTGTGGGTCAGTCGGCCCACGAGGACTGAGTAGTGCAATGGCTGGCAGATAGCTGCATAGTAATCATAGGCCACGGCTGTGAGGAGGAAGAACTCCCAGGGTGCCAGGACGTGGAGAAAGCATATCTGGATGAGACAAGCATAATAAGGCATGGGCCCCACTAGAGCCAGCAAATGCACCAGCACCTAAGGCATCATGTTGGAGATACAGGCAGCATCCATCAGCGAGAGGCTGCCCAAGAAGAAGTACATGGGAGTGTGGTGTCAGTAGTCCACTGCGAACATGTGGCTCCCAACCCACAACCACTATGTAGATCAGCAGAAAGGTGGTGAACAGCAGGGGCCTCCAAGCCTTGCTGTCCCTCAGGCCTTCCAGAAGCAACTGGGACACTAGGGTCCCATTCCACAGCTGCAAGGAACCACGCACAGAACCCTGCACCCTGTAGTGTCCAACTCAGAGTCAGATGAGAGTCTAGGTGTGGAGTCCCAACTTACAAGGGGAAGATGGGATGAGGGAAGGACTAATGACTAGGCAGGCAGGTTTCAGATTTAATGGAGGAAGACTTGTTGGTTCAATACAATGAGGAGCCTCAAATGGCCAGGCAAATCTTTCATCTCCTGTTGAATAGAGCTTTTTTTGGGAGGAAGTGATGGGGATCAGCCTTTAGGGTATCCATGGATGGCTTTGCTGGCAAAACTGTGGCAGGTGGGAGGGCAGATACATATACAGAAAAAGTCTCTATTCCTGGAACAAAAATCCTCCTGCTCCCTGAATGAGAGAGTGGGTCCAGTAAAGTCCACCTTCCACCAGGCAGCTGGCTGCTCCCCCTGAGGTGACAACCTAATAAGCGTTGCTTTACATTGGGTACACAGCAGTGGTAAGTACCCAGATCAGCCTCGGTGTGGTAAAGACCATGTTGTGTCATCCTTCCCATAGCTGTGTCTCAAATCTCCCTGTTTGCAGAGTCAGCTCAAGCTGTGTGGAAGGCTGCGGCCATCAGCTTGTGCGTGCCTACCTACCTATGTGTCCAAAACTAGGTCTGCCAGCCCAAAGACATCAGGACAACAGACACCAACCTGTCTTGTCTGTGAGGAAGGTGTGGGAGGAGGAAGAGGGTGTCTGGTATCTGGAGCGGCTTGTGGCTTGAAGGAGCATTTCACCGAGCAAGGTTCCCACAGAGAGCCTGCCCCTGGGGCTGACACCGTATCTATGTCCTGTTCTCTGACACTTGGCCCTGTGCAGGCAGCATTCTTCTTTTCTTAGGCCTGTGCAGGAGGGACCTGCAGCCAGAGACCTGGAGCCAAAATCACAGGGCCCCTTGCACCTAGGTCGGAGCATGGGTCAAGGGGTCAGACCAGGCCGGCCTCCCTTCAGTTGTAGCCAACTTGAGTCTTTGCTTTCATTCCCCAGATAATCTGACCCCAAGGAAAGTAATTCAACACTGCAGAAATGACGGAGACGGAGTGAAAGTTTACACATGCACACTCCCCCAACAACCCACAGAGTGACTACTGTTACCACGCTGGGTAGGTGCTGATAGCTAGAGTTCATGTTCCACATATCACATAAGGCTGTATCTTTGTAATTTCTTTCCTTCTACTAACATTGTGCTTGCTTTGTTCTTGTGATTCTAGTTTCTTGAAATGCAACATTAGGTCATTTATTTGAGATATTTCTTCTTTTTGATGTAGGCATTTATTGCTATAAACTTCCCTGTTAGAACTGGTTTTCCTGTATTCCATAGGTTTTGATATTTTGTTTCCAATTTCTTTACTCCCAGGGAATGTTTAAATTTCTCTTTTAATTTCTTAATTGACCCATTGATTGTTCAGTAGATTTTTAAATTTAGATATTAATATGGTTTGGCTCTGTGTCCCCAACCAAATCTCAATTCAAATTGTAATCCCCATAACCCCCATGTGTTAAGGGAGGGACCCAGTGGGAGGTGAATGGATCACTGGGGAAGTTTCTCCCATGCTGTTCTCCTCATAGTAAGTGAATTCTCATGAGATGTGATGGTTTTATAAGTATTTGGAAGTTCCTCCTTCACTCTCTCTTCTCTCTGCTGCTGCCTTACAAAGAGGTGCTTGCTTCCCCTTTGCTCTCTGCCATTATTGTAAGTTTCCTGAGGTTTCCCCAGCCACGTAGAACTGTGAGTCAATTAAACCTCTTTTGTTTATGAATTATGCAGTCTTGGGTAGTATATTTATAGTAGTGTGGGAACAGACTAATATAGTAAACTGGTACTGCAGAGAATGGGGCACTGCTATAAAGTTTGTTACATAAGTAAATGTGTGCCATGGTTGTTTGCTACACCTATCAACACATCACCTAGGTATTAAGCCCTGCATGCATTAGCTGTTTATCCTGATGCTCGAGGAGCCAAGTGTTAATCACCAAAACAATTGGGAAAATGTCTCCAGGGCATGTCACAGATCTTGGCAGCAGCCCCTCCCATCACAGATCCAGAAGCTTAGAAGGGAAAAATGGTTTCCTGGGTCGGGTCCAGGGCCTCTGCTGCTCTATGAAGTCTTGGGACTTGGTGCTCTGCATTCCAGCTGCACCAGCTGCAGCTGGGGCTACAAGGGGCCAAGGTATAGCTCAGGCAGTGGCTTCAGAGGGTGCAAGCCCCAAAACTTGGTGGCTTTCATGTGTTGGGCCTGCAAATTCATGAAAGTCAAGAAGTGAAGTTGGGGAACCTCCACCTAGATTTCAGAGGATGCATGGAAACACCTGGACATCCAGGCAGAAGTCTGCTGTAGGGGCCAAGCCCTCATGGAGAACTTCTGCTAGGGCAATGTAGAAGGTATATGTGGGGTTGGAGCACTCATAGAGTCCCCATTCACTAGAATGGCATTCACCCATCCACCAGAAATGCTGGGTGATGGTTCACCAATTATTATGTTGCCTCTCTGAGAGAGATAATCTGGCCATACCAGGGGGAGAGGCTGTTTCCTGATGGTCCACACCTGTTAACATCAAAATGTTAATTGGATGCAGGCCCCAGGGAGAAGAAACTTTCTGGGCATGCATATTAAGAGACAAAAATGGTGAAGTATGATCTTCCATTGGAAAAAGGAAGAAAGCCTCAGGTGGGCATGCATGTATAACTCCCTAGACACACTGGGCATGCTCACTTCCCAAGGGTAAGGAGGGCTCTGTGCATGTGGGCAGCCCACCCTAAGGGAAGAATCATGGGAAAGAGGTGAGCTTATAAATGTCCTAGGATCACAGTTAAACAGGGCACTTGACCTTCTCTCTTTAATTAAACCTTCATGTGCCCCCTTGGGTCTCTTCCAAGTGCACCTTGCTTTCCTGTTGTAAGGCATTTTAAAATAAACTTCCATTCCTGCTCTGGAACTTGCCTCAGTCTCTTTTTCTGCATTATGCCCTGCAGTCGAATTCTTTCTTCTAAGGAGGCAAGGACTGAAGTTGCTACGGACCCATACAGATAGGCCAACGGTAACCTGGGGTATCTCAAATCTCTGCCACCGCTAACAAGTTCTCACAAGATCTGATGGTTTTGTAAGGCAGTTTTCCCTGCTCTTACTCACTCTTTCTCACTTGCCACCATGTAAGATGTGCCTGCTTCCCTTTCCACCATTTCCTGAGGCCTCCCCAGCCATGCAGAACTGTGAGTCAATTAAACCTCTTTCCTGTATAAATTACCCAGTCCTGGGCATGTCTTTCCAGTAGTGTGAGAACAAACTAATACAGATATATGTGTGGATTATCCGAAGTCCCTCATTTTCTAGTTTTATACCATTTTGTGATCAGAAAAGATACCTGATATGATTTCAGTCTTCTTGAATTTGTTAAGACTTGTTTGGTGGCATAACATATTATATATCTCAGAGAATGTTCCACGTGCAGTTGGGAAGAAAGTGTATTCTGCAGCTATTGGATGGATTTTTCTGTATATATGTGTTAGATCCATTTGCTCTAGAGTGTAGTATATGCTTGTTGTTTCTTATTAATTTTCTGTCTTGGTGATTTTTCCATTACTGAAAGAGGTTGTTAAAGCCCCCTAGTATTATTGTATTGCAGTCTGTCTCTTTTTCAGATGAATTAATATTTCTTTTATATATTTAGGTGCTCTAATATTGAGTGCACATATGTTTACAATTGCTATACCCTTTTGTTGAAATGACCACTTTATCATTACATAGTGATTTTCTTTGTCTCTTTTTAGAGGTTTTGACTTAATGTCTATTTATCTCATACAACTATAGCTATTGCTGCTCTCTTAGTGTTTTCATTAGAGTGGAGTATCTTTTTTCATCCCTTCACTTTGACTCTATGTGTCTTTACAGGTGAAATAAGTCTCTTGTAGGTAACAAATGGCTGGGTCTTAATTTGTAAATCCATTTAGCTAGTCTATGTTGTTTGATTGGACAATATATCCCATTTACATTCAAGGTAATTATTGATAAGTAGGAACTTACTACTGCCATTTTGTTAATTGTTTCCTAGTTGCTTTGTCAATTCTCTCTTTTTCCTTCTCCTACTGATTTTCTTTGTGGTTAAGGGATTACTCTCGTAGTATGTTTTGGTTCTTTGTTTTTTATTTTTTGTTTATCTGTTATAGCTTTTTGCTTTGTGGTTACCATGAGGCTTAAAGGAAACATCTTAAAGTTATAACAGGTTATTTAAAGCTGGTAACAACTTAGGTCACAAAAATAAAAACCTCTGCACATTTACTCCACTCCCTCTACACACAATTTTTTGAGACAGGAACTCACTCTGTTGACGTGGTTATAGTGAGGTGGCATGGTCAGAGCTCACTGTAGCCTCGACCACTGGGGCTCAAGTGATTCTCCTGCCTCAACCTCCCCAGAGGCTGAGATTACAAGCACAAGCCACCATGCCCAGGTAATGTCTTTTTCTTTTTACTACAGATGAGGTTTCCCCATGATGCCCAGTGTGGTCTCGAACTTCCACTTCAGCACAATATGCTGGGATTACAGGTGGCAGCCACTGCATCTGGCCCATATTTTGAGTTTTTCATGTCACATTTTACAACTGTTCATATTGCATATTTTAAAATAAACCATTGTCGTTATTCTTTTTTAATTATTATACTTTAAGTTCTAGGGTACATGTGCACAATGTGCAGGTTTGTTACATAGGTATACATGTGCCATGTTGGTTTGCTGCACCCATCAACTCGTCATTTACATTAGGTATTTATCCTAATGCTATCCCTCCCCCAGCTCCCCACCCCCAGAGAGGTGTGGTGTTCCCCACCCTGTGTCCAAGTATTCTCATTGTTCAATTCCCGCCTATGAGTGAGAACATTTGGTGTTTGGTTTTCTGCGTTTGTGATAATTTGCTGAGAATGATGGTTTCCAGCTGCATCCATGTCCCTACAAAGGACATGAACTCATCCGTTTTTATGGCTGCATAGTATTCCATGGTGTGTATGTACCACATTTTCTTAATCCAGTCTATCGTTGATGGACATTTGGGTTGGTTCCAAGTCTTTGCTATTTGAATAGTGCTGCAATAAACATACGTGTGCATGTGTCTTTATAGTAGGATGATTTATAATCCTTTGGGTATATACCCAGTAATGGGATTGCTGGGTCAAATGGTATTTCTAGTTCTAGATCCTTGAGGAATCGCCACACTGTCTTCCACAATGGTTGAACTAATTTACACTCCCACCAACAGTGTAAAAGCGTTCCTGTTTCTCCACATCCTCTACAGCACCTGTTGCTTCCTGACATTTTAATGATTGCCATTCTAACTGGCGTGAGATGGTATCTCATTGCGGTTTTGATTTGCATTTCTCTGATGACCAGTGATGATGAGCATTTTTTCATGTATCTGTTGGCTGCATAGATGTCTTCTTTTCAGAAATGTCTGTTCATATCCTTTGCCCACTTTTTGATGGGGTTGTTTGTTGTAAATTTGTTTAAGTTCTTTGTAGATTCTGGATATTAGCCCTTTGTCAGATGGGTAGATTGCAAACATTTTCTCCCATTCTGTAGGTTGCCTGTTCACGCTGATCGTAGTTTCTTTTGCTGTGCAGAAGCTCTTTAGTTCAATTAGATCCCATTTGTCTATTTCGGCTTTTGTTGCTATTGCTTTTGGTGTTTTAGTCATGAAGTCCTTGCCCATGCCTATGTCCTGAATGGTATTGCCTAAGTCTTTTTTTTCTTTTTGGTTTTAGGTCTAACATTTAAGTCTTTAATCCATCTTGAGTTAATTTTTGTATAAGGTGTAAGGAAGGGATCCAATTTCAGCTTTCTAAATATGGCTAGCCAGTTTTCCCAGCACCATTTATTAAATAGGGAATCCTTTCCTCATTTCTTGTTTTTGTCAGGTTTGTCAAAGATCAGATGGCTGTAGATGTGTGGTGTTATTTCTGAGGCCTCTGTTCTGTTCCATTGGTCTATATCTCTGTTTTGGTACCAGTACAATGCTGTTTTGGTTACTGTAGCCTTGTAGTATAGTTTGAAGTCAGGTAGTGTAATGCCTCCAGCTTTGATCTTTTTGCTTAGGATTGTCTTGGCAATGCGGGGTCTTTTTTGGTTCCATATGAACTTTAAAGTTGTTTTTTCCAATTCTGTGAAGAAAGTCATTGGTAGCTTGATGGGAATGGCATTGAATCTATAAATTACCTTGGGCAGTATGGTCATTTTCACGATATTGATTCTTCCTAACCATAAGCATGGAATGTTCTTCCATTTGTTTGTGTCCTCTTTTATTTTGTTGAGCAGTGGTTTGTAGTTCTCCTTGAAGAGGTCCTTCACATCCCTTGTAAGTTGTATTCCTAGGTATTTTATTCTCTTTGTAGCAAATGTTCACTCATGATTTGGCTCTCTGTTTGTCTGTTATTGGTGTATAGGAATGCGTGTGATTTCTGCACATTGATTTTGTATCCTGAGACTTTGCTGAAGTTGCTTATCAGCTTAAAGCTGAGACAATGGGGTTTTCTAAACATACAATCATGTCATCTGCAAACAGGGACAATTTGACTTCCTCTTTTCCTAGTTGAATACCCTTTATTTCTTTCTCTTGCCTGATTGCCCTGGCCAGAACTTCGAACACTATATTGAATAGGAGTGGTGAGAGAGGGCATCCTTGTCTTGTGCTGGTTTTCAAAGGGAATCCTTCCAGTTTTGCCCATTCAGTATGCTATTGACTCTGGGTTCATCATAAATAGCTCTTATTATTTTGAGATACGTTCCATCAATACCGAATTTATTGAGAGTTTTTAGCATGAAGGGCTGTTGAATTTTGTTGAAGGCTTTTTTTGCATCTATTGAAATAATCATGTGGTTTTTGTCATTGGTTCTGTTTATGTGATGGATTACGTTTATTGATTTGCATATGTTGAACCAGCCTTGTATCCCAGGGAGGAAGCCAACTTGATTGTGGTGGATAAGCTTTTTGATGTGCTGCTGAATTTGGTTAGCCAGTATTTTAGTGAGGATTTTCGCATCGATGTTCATCAGAGATATTGGTCTAAAATTCTTTTTTTGTTGTATCTCTGCCAGGCTTTGGTATCAGGATGATGCTGGCCTCATAAAATGAGTTATGGAGGATTCCCTCTTTTTCTATTGATTGGAATAGTTTCAGAAGGAATGGTAGCAGCTCCTCTTCGTACCTCTGGTAGAATTCGGCTGTGAATCTGTCTGGTCCTGGACTCTTTTGGTTGGTAGGCTATTAATTATTGCCTCAATTCAGAGCCTGTTATTGGTCTGTATAGAGATTCAACTTCTTCCTGGTTTAGCCTTAGGAGGGTGTGTGTCCAGGAATTTATCTATTTCTTCTAGATTTCTAGTTTATTTGCATAGAGGTGTTTATAATATTCTCTGATGGTAGTTTGTATTTCTGTGGGATCAGTGGTGATATCCCCTTTACCATTTTTTGTTGCATCTATTTGATTCATTTTTTTGAGATGGAGTCTCACTCTGTCGCCCAGGCTGGAGTGCAGTGGTGTGATCTCGGCTCACTGAAAGCTCTGCCTCCCGGGTTCACACTGTTCTCCTGTCTCAGCCTCCCAGGTAGCTGGGACTACAGGCGCCTGCCACCATGCCTGGCTAATTGTGTGTGTGTGTGTGTGTGTGTGTGTGTGTGTGTGTGTTTAGCAGAGACAGGGTTTCACCATGTTAGCCAGGTGGAGCTTGTGATCTGCCCATCTCAGCCTCCCAACGTGCTGGGATTACAGGCATGAGCAACCACACCCAGCCTATTTGATTCTTTTATCTTTTCTTCTTTATTCATCTTGCTAGAAGTCTATCAATTTTGTTGATCTTTTCAAAAAACCAGCTCCTGGATTCATTGATTTTTTTGAAGTGTTTTTTTGTCTCTATCTCCTTCAGTTCTGCTCTGAACTTATTGCCTTCTGCTAGCTTTTGAATTTGTTTGCTCTTGCTTCTCTAGTTTTTTAAATTTTGATGTTAGGGTGTCGATTTTAGATCTTTCCTGCTTTCTTTTGTGGGCATTTAGTGCTGTAAATTTCCCTCTACACATTGTGTTAAATGTGTCCCAGATATTCTGGTACATTGTGTCTTTGTTCTCACTGGTTTCAAAGAACATCTTTATTTCTGTCTCCATTTTGTTATTTACCCAGTAGTCATTCAGAAGCAGTTTGTTCAGTTTCCATGTAGTCTTGTGGTTTTTAATGAGTTTCTTAATCCTGAGTTCTAATTTGATTGCACTGTGGTCTGAGAGACAGTTTGTTGTGATTTCTGTTCTTTTACATTTGCTGAGGAGCACTTTACTTCCAATTATGTGATCAACTTTAGAATTAGTGCAATGTGGTGCTGAGAAGAATGTATATTCTGTTGATCTGGGGTGGAGAGTTCTGTAGATGTCTATTAGGTCCTCTTGGTGCAGAGCTGAGTTCTAGTCCTGGATATCCTTGTTAACCTCCTGTCTCATTTATCTGTCTAATATTGACAGTGGGGTGTTAAAGTCTCCCATTATTATTGTGTGGGAGTCTAAGTCTCTTTGTAGGTCTCTAGGGACTTGCTTTATGAATCTGGGTGTTCCTATATTGGGTGCATATATATTTAGGATAGTTAGCTCTTCTTGTTAAGTTAATCCCTTTACCATTATGTAATGGCCTTCTTTGTCTCTTTTGATCTTTGTTGGTTTAAAGTCTGTTTTATCAGAGACTAGGCTTTTTTTTTTTGTTCTCCATTTGCTTGGTAGATCTTCCTCCATCCCTTTATTTTGAGCCTATGTGTGTCTCTGCATGTGAGATGGGTCTCCTGAATGCAGCACACTGATGGGTCTTGACTCTTTATCCAATGTGCCAGTCTGTGTCTTTTAATTGGGGCATTTAGCCCATTTACTTTTAAGGTTAATATTGTTATGTGGGAATTCGATCCTGTCATTATGATGTTAGCTGGTTATTTTCTCCATTGATTGATGCAGTTTCTTCATAGCATCGATGGTCTTTACAATTTGGCATGTTTTTGCAGTGGCTGGTTCCAGTTGTTCCCTACCATGTTTAGTGCTTCCTTCAGGAGCTCTCATAATGCAGGCCTGGTGGTGACAAAATCTCTCAGCATTTGCTTGTCCATAAAGGAATTTATTTCTCCTTCACTTATGAAGCTTAGTTTGGCTAGATATGAAATTCTGGGTTGAAAATTCTTTCCTTAAGAATGTTGAATATTGGCCCCCACTCTCTTCTGGCTTGTAAGGTTTCTGCTGAGAGGTCCGCTGTTAGTCTGATGGGCTTCCCTTTGTGGGTAACGTGACCTTTCTCTCTGGCTGCCTTTAACATTTTTTCCTTCATTTCAACCTTGGTAAATCTGACATTTTATGTCTTGGGGTTGCTTTTCTCGAGGAGTATCTTTGTGGTGTTCTCTGTATTTCCTGAATTTGAATGTTGGCCTGTCTTGCTAGGTTGGGGAAGTTCTCCTGGATAATATGCTGCAGAGTGTTTTCCAACTTGGTTCCATTCTCCCTGATAGTTTCAGGTACACCAATCAGACGTAGATTTGGTCTTTTCATGTAGTCCCATACTTCTTGGAGGCTTTGCTCTTTTCTTTTTACTCTTTTTTCTCTAAACTTGTCTTCTTGCTTTATTTCATTAATTTGATCTTCAATCACTGATATCCTTTCTTCCACTTATGGAATCGGCTATTGAAACTTGTGCATGCATCACGAAGTTTTTGTGCCATGGTTTTCAGTTCCATCAGGTCATTTAAGGTATTCTCTATATTGTTTATTCTAGTTAGCCATTCATCTAACCTTTTTTCTCAAGGTTTTTAGCTTCCTTGCGATGGGTTAGAACATGCTCCTTTAGCTTGGAGAAGTTTGTTATTACTGACCTTTTGAAGCCTACTTCTGTCAACTCGTCAAAGTCATTCTCCATGCAGTTTTGTTCCATTGCTGGCGAGGAGCTGCAATCCTTTGGAGGAGAAGAGGTGCTCTAGTTTTTAGAATTTTTAGATGTTCTGCTCTGATTTCTCCCCATCTTTGTGGTTTTATCTAACTTTGGTCTTTGATGTTGGTGACCTACAGATGGGAATTTGGTGTAGATGTCTCTTTTGTTGATGTTGATCCAATTCCTTCCTGTTTGTTAGTTTTCCTTCTAAAGGTCAGGTCCCTCAGCTGCAGGTCTGTTGGTTTGCTGGAGGTCCACTCCAGACCCTGTTTGCCTGGTATCACCAGCAGAGGCTGCAGAACAGCAAATATTGCAGAACAACAAATATTGCTGCCTGATCCTTCCTCTGGAATCTTTGTCCCAGAGAGGCACCCACCTGTATGAGGTGTCTGTCAGTCCCTACTGGGAGGTGTCTCCCAGTTAGGCTACACAGGGGTCAGGGACCCACTTCAGGAGGTAGTCTGTCCATTTTCAGAGCTCAAACACTGTGCTGGGAGAACCAATACTCTTTTCAGAGTTGTCAGACAGGGACGTTCATGTCTGCAGAAGTTTTTGCTGCCTTTTGTTCAGCTATGCCCTGCCCATAGAGGTGGAGTCTACAGAGGTGGTAGGCCTTGCTGAGCTGTGGTGGGCTCCACCCAGTTCGAGCTTCCTGGCTGCTTTGTTTACCTACTCAAGCCTCAGCAATGGGGGACGCCCCTCTTCCCACCAGGCTGCTGCCTTGCAGGTTGGTCTCAGACTGCTGCACTAGCAGTAAGCAAGGCTCCGTGGGCATGGGATACACCGAACCAGGCACAGGAGAGAATCTCCTGGTCTGCTGGTTGCTAAGACCATGGGAAAAGTGCAGTATTTGGGCAATAGTGTCCCAGTTTCCCAGGTCCAGTCTGTCACAGCTTCCCTTGTCTAGGAAAGGGAAATCCCCTGACCCATTGCACTTCCTGGGTGAGGTGATGCCCCGCCCTGCTTTGGCTCACCCTCTGTGGACTGCACCCGCTGTCCAACCAGTCCCAATGAGATGAACGAGGTACCTCAGTGGAAATGCAGAAATCACCCTTCCTCTGCATCAATCACACTGGGAGCTGCAGATCGGAGCTGTTCCTGTTAGGCCATCTTGGAAAGGAGCCCCTTTGTCATTATTCTTTATAGTTTTGTCTTTTAACCTTCATGCTAAAGATGTAAGCAAAGTATACACCATCATTACAGTAATATTGTAAATGGAACTGTGTACTCACTTTTATCAGTGAGTTTGGTAAATTCAGACATTATCACATTCATTAACATCCTTTTCTTTCAGCTTGAAGAACTCCCTTTAGCTTTTCTGTAAGATAGGTCTAGTGATTATGAATTGTCTCTGCTTTTGTTTTTCTGAAAAAGTCTCTATTGTCTTGATTTTCTGGGTATAGTGTTTTTAGTAGGTAGTTCTTTTTTTCCTTCAGCACTTTGAATATACTCTCACTCCCTCTTGGCCTGTAAGGTTTCTACTGAAAAGTCAGCTATTAGACATATGGAACACCCTTATATGTTATTTGCTTCCTTTCTCTTGTTGCTTTCAGAATTCTCTTTTTGTCTTAGGTATTTGACAATTCAATTCTAATATGTCACGGGGTAGTCTTATTTGGATTCAATCTGATTGGTGTCCTTTGACCTTTCAGTACCTGAATATTTATATTTTTCTCCACTTTGGGAAATTTTCTGCTATTATTTCTTTAAATAAGCTTTCTACCTAGTTATTTTTCTCAGTCCTGCTTGAACTCTGATGACCCAAACGCTTGCCCTTTTGATGCTGTCTCATAAATCCCTTAAGCTTTTTTCATTCCTTTTTATGATCCTTTTTTGCTCCTTTGATTGGATAATTTCAAATGTTCTGTTGTTGAGCTCACTGCTTCTTCTTCTTCTTCTTGATCAAGTCTGATGTTGAGGCGTTCTATTGACGTTTTAGGGTTCAATTATTGTATTCTACAAATTTTTTTTGAGACAGAGTATCTATCAACCAGGCTTGAGTGCAGTAGTGGAATCTCAGTCACTGCAACCTCCACCTCCTGGGCTCAAGCAATTATTTCACCTCAGCCTCTCAAGTAGCTGGTACCACAGTCTTGAGACACCACACCAGCCTATTTTCTGCAATTTTTGTAGAGACAGGGTTTCACCATATTGCTCACGCTGGTCTCAAACTGTTGAGCTCAATTGATCCATCTGTTTTGGCATCTCAAAGTGCTGGGATTACAGATGTGAGCTACCAAGCTCCACAAGCAATTGTATTCTTCATCTTTAGGATTTCTATTTGGTTTGTTGTTGTTGTTGATTGTTTCCATTTCTTTGTCAAATTTCTCATTTTGTTCATGAATTGTTTTTTATTTTAATTATTTGTATTTTTGTAGTTCTCTGAACTTCTTTAAGAGGATTATTCTGAATTATTTCTCAGTTATTTCATAGATCTCCTTCTCTAATGGGTCTGTTACTGAAGCTTTATTAGTTTCTTCTGGTGTGTTGTATTTCTCACGTTTTTTCATAATCCTTGTGTTTTTACATTGATGTCTGTGCATTTGAGGACATAGCCACCTCTTTCATTCTTTGCAGGTCTTCTTTGGTGGTAATAGACCTTTACTATTTAGTCTAACCTGAGAATCTGAATGGGCCAGCTGGTTGCAAACATACCCAAGCAGTCTTTGGTGTCATGTTCTTGAGTTACTTCCCGTGGTCTGAGTTTGAATGGTAGTGCTGCCTTGGCACCACGGTCCAGTGAGACTGCTGGCTGGAGTCCACTGTCAGGTGGGGCTGCTGCCTGGGCTCTGCAATCAACTCTGATTAGGCAGGGTTGCAGTTGTCTTCCCAGGCCATGTGGTAATATTGTTTGGAATCTGTGTCGTGTTTCCTAAAGTGTGATGCCGTTGACTAGTTTCTCCAGTGTAGTGCCGCCATTGGCTGGAATGCAGAGCAACCACCAAAATCTGTTCCCTTGTCAGTGTAAGCTCCACCCCTATCCTCCATCTCCAACTTACCCCAAGTGTCCAACCCTGCTGGCACTCCCAATGTTCCCTGAAGTATGTGATAAGACTAAGCCTCCTCAAAGGGGTTCAGAATGGTGGGGAAGACAAATGTCAGCCTCCAACTCACTGCTCCCACGGTAGAAACTATGAGCTCAGAAAAATTCTCTGTGTGTGGTACTGTGCCAGCCTGGAGGAGGGGCAGCAAGATCAGAAAGAATTGTTCCTCTTACCATCTGATTGTGGGCTTTCTAGTTCAAAGGGGTGTCTCACATTCTCTTCTGAGTTCTGTGGTGCTCACAATGGTAGTCTTGCCTTTTGATAGTTACTGATTGGATTTCTGTTTGGGAGAGTAAAGCAGGAGAATTCCTATTCTTCCACCTGGCTGAGGTCATTCCTATATTTAGATTACAATTTCTTCTTATTTATTGTTTTCTTTTCTTCTTTTTTAAGACAGGGGCTCATTCTAATACCCACGCTGGAGTGCAGAGGCATGATCTTAGCTCACTGTATTCTCAAACTCCTGGGCTCAAGTTATCCTCCTGCCTCATCCTCCCAAGTAGCTAGGACTACAGGTGTGTGCCACCATGCCAGGCTAACTTGTTGTATTTTTATTTTTGTAGAGACAGGGTCTCACTATGTTTCCCAGGCTGGTCCCAAACTCCTGGCCTCAAGCAATTCTTCCACCTCAGCCTCCCAAAGCACTGGGATTATAGGCATAAGCTACTGGGCACAGTCTAATTTGCTTTTCTATACCTGATTTTCTAAAATATTGTTCTATCAGTTACTAAAAGGGGAGTGTGAAAATATTCACCTCTGTGGGTTTATGTATTTCTCCTTTTTTTTCTGTGAGGTTAACTTCATGTATTTTGAAGCTCTGTTATATTCAGTGCACACATATTTATTGTGTCTTCTTCATGAATTGAACCCTTTATCACTCATAAATGTCCTCTGTCCCATTTTATTCTGTGTATTCCATGGGTGATGAGAAAGGCATCCTGATGCGGCTGGTGGGGACCCGGTTAAGGAGCCATCTCCTAGGACTTGGCCGGTGCCGATCTCATCCCCTCAGGCTGTCTCCTCACACACTGGCCCAGGTCCTGAAGCAACCCCACCCAGCTGCCGTGATTCCCCACTTTCCTCTGTTGCACCCCAAGCTGACTTCTGCGTACCCTTCCAGGGCCCTCCCCACCATGACCCCTGCCGCATCAGCCAGGCCCCGCCTCATCGCTTGATACCCCCATACAGCCCACACCCCAGCCACCAGCTCTCACCTTGCCTGCTTTCTGCTACTTCCTCTATCCCTGTATTTCACTCGGCTGGGCTCTCTAATTTGAAGTTTCTCCAGTGGTGGGCTGGGGGGCGGGTGTTCAGGAGAGGAGGGTCTGTTCAGAGCTGCAATCTAGTCCTCCTTACTGTCCTCCATGATCCCAAATTCTAAGCAAAATACATTTTAAACACAGCGTTACACACAATTGTCACCCTCTCAGAGAGGCTTTTCTGGCCAGCCTCTTTAATACCGCATCCGGCCTCCCCCGCCTTCTGCCTGGTCCTGTCTGTCACTCCCTCTCCTTTCAGGGCCCAGGTGTGCCGGAGACATCCTGGCCAGGGTGACCTGCCCCGCAACACCCAATTCAGGGCTCAGCCCGGGGACCCAGGCTTGAGCCAGCCGCTCCCCAGGACAGGAGGACGGCTCAAGACTGAGAAGCCCCCTCCTCACCCATTCCACCACGCATAGCTTTCACTGGGCACGAGGCTGACGATCTTCCAGCTTCTGTCGCCTTGAGGCATCTCGGTCCAGAGCCGTGAGAATCTGGGGGAGAAGGGATCCCCTGGAGCTGGGCTCTGTATGGGGGAGCAGCTCCTCCCGTGCAAAGCCCCCATTTCCCAGCTGGGCTCTTCCCTCCCACACACCTCACCCCTCCGTTCTCCCCCACAGCACCTGTACAAACCCACCAGCTTCTCCTCAGCCCCAAATGCCCCTCCAACGACAGCACTTTCTCCTCCTCCTCTCCACGGCTAGGGTGCGGCCCTTCCCCACTGTGGTCTGGACTGTGGACTCGCCATGCCCCACTCTTCTTCCCCATTCCTTCCTGGCCCAATCATCTCAGCTTTTCCTCTTAAGACCCTAGAGGAAAAGAGAAAGCTAGCCCCAGACAAGCAGGAGGAGGACCTAATAAATCACAAAGCAGACATCAGTGAAACAAGTCAAAGGCTAGTAAAAAATGCTATTGGCCGGGCGCGGTGGCTCACGCCTGTAATCCCAGCACTTTG
>NC_037689.1:151777476-151969235 GCF_003255815.1 Theropithecus gelada | reverse complement strand
TCAGCTCAGCCCAGGCGCCCGCCCCCGCCCCCGCAGATTAAATGGGCCGGCGGGGCTCAGCCCCCGGAAACGGCCGTACACTTCGGGGCTGCGAGCGCGGAGGGCGGCGGCGACGAAGCGCAGGTAACCGGGCGGGCGGGCGCCGCGCAGCCGGAGGAGCGTACTGCCCGGCGCTGCGCCGCGCGGCGGTAAAACACACGCTGTTTGTTCGAGAGGGTCTTAATCAATCCGTTTATACCCCGCACCTCCTCTCTTGAGCCCCTGAGACCGCGAGAGCGAAGGGGACTTGCCGGCCGGGGTCTCCCAGCTTGGCAAGGGGAGGGCTGGAGCTGAACTCCGGCATCTGCATCATGTCCCTTGGTCCAGGTCATTGTGGAGTTCCAGCTACAGTCGGGAATGAATGGTCCTGGGCGCATAATTCCGTGCCCCACAAGGATTTTACTTGGTTGTCCAGAATTTATGCTCTAGCCGGAATCCGCCAATGCTTTGGGTAATTTTGTAATGTACATCCTGAATGAAGGTTGCCTGGGAGAGTGTGGCTGGAGCCCAGAGCCAGCAGTTTCTAACCCATCAAGCACTCCCCAATGCCCAGCCGTTCACAAGGAGTGGCTTGGGTGATCAGGTGTCATCCCGGTGAGACCCCAGAGGAACTCTCAAGAAAAGGGCTAACTTCTCAATGCTCTCCTGTTCTTCTGCCTTGTTAACGAGCCTTTCTTCTACCAGACAGCGTCATGGCAGAGCAGGTGGCCCTGAGCCGGACCCAGGTGTGCGGGATCCTGCGGGAAGAGCTGTTCCAGGGCGATGCCTTCCATCAGTCGGATACACACATATTCATCATCATGGGTGCATCGGTGAGTCTCTCCCAGGCCCCAGTCTTAAAAGCCAGGAAGTGCCTGCTCCATGCCTCAGCTTTTCCAACTAATTGTTGCAGGACCACACAGGCTCTGCTAAGTTGAGCTCCTCCTCCCGCTCCTGCTAGTGTGCCAGGATCATCCCAGCTCTACCTGATGTGCATATGCACTTGCAAGACATTTCTTTTTTTTCTTTGGAGACGGAGATTCGCTCTGGTCGCTCAGGATGGAGTGCAGTAGCCCAATACTGGCTCACTGCAACCTCGGCCTCCTGTATTCAAGCGATTCTCCTGCCTCAGCCCCCCAAACAGCTGAGATTACAAGCATGCACCACCACAACCGGCTAATTTTTGTATTGTTAGTAGAGACAGGGTTTCACCATGTTGGTCAGGCTGGTCTCAAACTCCTGACCTTAAGTGATCCGCCCGCCTCGGCCTCCAAAAGTGCTGGGATTACAGGCGTGAGCCACTGCACCTGGCCACAGGACATTTCCGAACCCTGTGCCTAGCCTCTGAATGTAGCCCTTAGTCCTGGAGTTGCAGGCTCTTTAGGGACTGTCTAGATGGACTTCTTGGGGAAAACAGGGAATGCTATTCATTCTGTGGTTTATTTCAGACCTCTTCATGCCTTAACAAGTGAGTTCCAAAGGCAGGATCTGAGGCCTGATCTCTGCCTCTTCACTAACACTTCAAGTTCTGTCAATACAAACACTCAACCTTTCTTTAAACACTATCTCTTTGCCTCAGTTTCGAAAGCCTACCAAGAAGCTCTGCCTCACCCCACCTGGCCCCAATTGTCCAGCTTGTGGAACCGCCATTTTGCACTCATAGGAAAGACCAAAGAATAGTATAGCATGAGGATTTCCGTGGGAGGGGAAGGAGGGGTGGTCCTAGGACAACCATCACCCCAGACTAGAGCACCCTCCCCTGTGTCCCATGGGGCAGTGAGACTATGCAGGGGCTGGTGGAACAAGGGCTTCATCTCAAATTACACGTGGTCTCAGTTTTCACTTTTAACCCTGGATGCACTCAAGAATCTGTCTGCTCACTACTGTATGACCACCTTTGCCATTAACTTACCTTGTAACTTGAGAAGGAGCTCTGTCAAAACTAGTTAGCTCTGCCACATTGTGCGCCCCTCAGTGCTGGATGAGCTCAGTGGTTCTTTGTTCACATAGACAACGCGTTGTCACACTTTGCCAAACCTACTCCTTGACACCTTTGTACTTCTGATCAGAACTTAGAAAAGGAGAGCCAAAAAGGAATGAGGCAGCCGAGGGAGAAGGGCTCTGCCAGTGGGAGAGTAAGGAGGGGCCATTGTCTTTTGACTCCCCGTAAGCCTGAGACCCGGGAGAGGTACCCAGGTGGAGCCCACAGTAGATTGGACTTGGCCTTATCCCCAGCCTCAGCCTGGTCCCCTCAGAAGAGCCATACCTGGCCGGGCGTGGTGGCTCACGCCTGCAATCCCAGCACTTTGGGAGGCCGAGGCAGGTGGATCACCTGAGGTCAGGAGTTTGAGACCAGCCTGGCCAACATGGCAAAACCCAGTCTCTACTAAAAATACAAAAATTGGCCAGGTGCGGTGGCTCGCGTCTGTAATCCCAGCATTTTGGGAGGCCGAGGCAGGCGGATCACAAGGTCAAGAGATCGAGACCATCCTGGTCAAGATGGTGAAACCCCATCTCTACTAAAAATACAAAAATTAGCTGGGCGTGGTGGTACGTGCCTGTAGTCCCAGCTACTCAGTAGGCTGAGGCAGTAGAATCGCTTGAATCAGGGAGTCAGAGGTTGCAGTGAGCTGAGATCGTGCCACTGCACTCCAGCCTGGCTACAGGGCGAGACTCTATCTCAAAACAAAAAGAAAAAGGCTGGGCGCAGTGGCTCACGCCTGTAACCCCAGCACTTTGGGAGGCCAAGGCAGGTGGATCACGAGGTCAGGAGATGGAGACCATCCTGGCTAACACGGTGAAATCCCGTCTCTACTAAACATACAAAAAATTAGCCGGGCGTGGTGGCGGGCGCCTGTAGTCCCAACTATTCGGGAGGCTGAGGCAGGAGAATGGCGTGAACCCAGGGGGCAGAGCTTGCAGTGAGCAGAGATCGCACCACTGCACTCCAGCCTGGGTAACAGAGTGTGACTCCGTCTCAAAAAAAAAAAAAAAGAAAAATAACAAAAATTAGCTAGGTGTGGTGGCACCCATCTGTAATCCCAACTACTTGGGAGGCTGAGGCAGGAAAATCGCTTGAACCCAGGAGGTGGAGTTTACAGTGAGCCGAGATGGCGCCACTGCACTCCATCCTGGGCGACCGAGTGAGTGAGACTCCATCTCAAAAAAATAAATAAATAAAAAGAGCCATACCTTCGTCGGCCACAAACCTTAACAGCTAGGACTCTGACTGTTAAGCCCTTAGTCCAAGAAGCAGACTGGAGGAGAAGGTAACTGAGGTTGCTTTCTCCTCCTTTCCCCGTCCCCACCCCATGCTGCCACAAGGACACTGCAACAGAGCAACTCAGACCATAATGATGGCTTATGACTCCAGGCCTTCAGCTCTTATTAGACACCTCATTGAGAGCATGCAAGCTTGCTGTGTGACTTGGAGCAAGTGCTTTCCTTTCCCTGAACCTCAGCATTTCGTATAGCAAATGACAGCTTTTGAAAAGAGTGCCCAGGGTCCTTAGGCTTTTCCAAGCTGATTGTGTCATTTCACTGCCTTCGCCTGTGGCCAGCTTGGGGTTGGGCAACTTTGTTTTGTTGAAATCAGTAGGGTTCCCCTTTGCTCTCTTCTGCTCTGAGAGTGACAACCTGAGGCTTTCAAAGCAGAAATAGGAAGTGCCAGCTCCAGCACTGTGGGTAGGGGACAAGGGGTCCTGTCTCTGAAGAGCCTCGTGGTTTGTTTCTTCCTCTTCCTGCTGGAGGGGGAGGTGGGAGGTGGTGTGCTCAGGCAGCACCTGGAACAGCTCCCGCTCCCAGGCTCCTTCTGCTCTTGATGCCTCACTCAATGTGGGAGGTAGGCAGGGTGGCACTTGAGGGCACACGATCCTAGAATGTGCTGCTCCAGGAAAGCAGCCCATTCTCCATTCATTCAGCAGACAGCGATTGGGTACTTCTGGGCCACAACAGCCAGTCCCTGCCCTCCTCATGGGACCTATGTGTTATTGTGGCCAGGAAACCATGGCAAGTAAGCAGACGAGCAAGAGCACAGGCTGGCGTGTGTTTCAGAAGATACACGTGGGCCGTGTGTCCCCAGCCCCCCAGAGCACATAGATCCCACGAGGAGGGCCTGGAGAGCACCCACACAGAAGGAAGAGCAAATGCCCGGAGCCCCAAGTTGGGAACAAGCTCAGCATGACCTAGAAACTGAAAGCAGGCAAGTGGCTGGCAGACCCACAGCCTGGGCAAGCGGGACACCCTGGGGCAGGCTGGACCCACGTGGCCTTCCTCTGTCCCTTCCTCCTCCCTGGCCAGCTTACCTCACACTTGCGCACACACCCAGCTTCCTTCCTGGGGGCCCTGATGGCACCTCAGAGTTACCAAGTGGGCCACTTCCCGCCTTCTCAGGACTCCCACCCCTACCAGAAAGAGAGCCGAGGTACTTACTGCCCCCTTCCAGAAAGCTCTGGCCTTGTAGACCAGTGTGCACCTGGAACAGCATCTTTCCCCACCTGATGGGACCTCGATGAGGCCGGAGAGCCTCACAGGGAGTGAGGGGAAGAGACTGGGACTGAGAGTCTGCGGGGTATTCACCTCTCTGGGCCTTAGTTTCCTCACCTGGATCACAAGGGCCATGGGCTTGGGCTTGATGGGCGTTCAGGACGCATCCCAGTGATGAGCCTGTGTGAGGGATGACCCAGCGGCCCCCGCCCCCGCTTTCCTCGGAACTTTTCTGGGCTGACTTCCCCATTGGTCTGATAAGATTCTTGCTGTGTCATGATGATGTTGGCACTTCCCCAAAGCCCCGGTGACTCATGAGCCCCTGGTATAGGAGGGAGGCCCTTTTTTTGGTTTTTCAGCTGAACTAACTCAGCAGCCCCCAGGTTCTCTGGCCCCAGTGGCCAGGAACCAACTGGGCCCCTGCCAAGGCCCAGGGCTCCACCCAGGGAGTCTGGGCAGGTCCTTGAACCCAGTGACCCTTGGGGATGGGATGGCCCACCCTTGCTGGCCCTCCAGCAGGCATTGCACTCTACCATGAAACACTCATGCCAAGACAAGGGCTGCAGCGATTTGGGTTTATAAAACAGACAGGTCATGTCCCAGGTCCCTTTGCCCTGGCCTAGCCAGACGTCGGTAGCTGGAGATCTTCATCATGTCTTGCTTCTGCTAAGTCACCTTGTGTCCTTGGGCAGATCCCTCCCTTGCTGTGGTCCTCAGGAGAGAGGAGGGCATGGGGAAGAGGAGAAGCTCCCAGCTGCTTTTCACTAAGGACCCCTTGAATTGTCCCCACCCATGTGGTGCGAGTAGACCCCTGACCAAGCTGTCAGGTTCCCCGATGTTTTTTCGTGTTTGTTCCTCCAGAAAATCCCACTAGAGCGTCGCAGCCAGCTGGGAGGGCAGGGCTACCCCTGAGCCCTCAGGAGAGCAGCTCAGTCCGGCTCAGCTTAGCTTAGCTTAGCTTAGCTCCCCATAACCATGGGAGGGAGCGGCCTGCCTTCCCCCACCCCCGCTGTCCTCCGACTTACCTCACCTCGCCTCTCAGGTGACTTGGAGCCCAGCAGATAGTCGGTTGCAGGGGCTGAGCTGAAACAAGGTGAGCAGGTTCAATCTGCAGTTAATCCCAAAAGGAGCAGCAGAAACAAACAGCCTGGAGCGTGGGGCTGCTGTGACTCAGCACCTTTCTGCCACCAGCACCTTTCTGGAGTCTGTCCCGATGCCTCCCAATCTTCTGGAATTTGGTCATGAGCAAACATGACCTGCTTTGGGTGAGGCTTAGAGGTATTTGCAGGCTGTGGTTCTTACCCTTTATTTCAGGGTCCAGTTCCCAGCAAGCTGGTCCTTTCTGTGTGTGGGGCCAACCGTGAGTTGATGTGACATGGGCAGTGTTCCCCTCCCCAGCCCCGCTTATGGCAGGGTGCTGTGAGGAGCTGAGTGGAGGAGCTCCTACCCCAAGGTGAGGGGTCGTCTGCTGGACTTTGAAGGATGCAGCAGTGAGAGGTCCATGTGGCTGCAGTCCTGGCACTGAGCTCACCTGAGGAGGGTCGGAAGCGGAGCAGGGCCCCTGAAGAGCGCAAGCACACAAGGAACCCACACCATAGCAATTTCCCTCCTGGAAGCCCTCTGGTGGCTTCCTAACCGCCTGGCTCTGGGCAGGTGCATTTGTCCTGGTGGCTTGGCCCCCATTCTGTAATGGTTTGCAGAAATGGACCCATCCATGGTTGCAGTGCCTGATCGCTTTGAAGGGCATGTCTTCTTTTTTCGTGAGATGGAGTCTTGCTGTCATCCAGGCTGGAGTTTGGTGGCGCGATCTGGGCTCACAGCAACCTCCGTCTCCCGGATTCAAGCAATGCTCTTGCCTCAGCCTCCCGAGTAGCTGGGATTCCAGGTGCCTGCCACTACGCCCGGCTAATTTTTGTTTGTTTGTTTGTTTGAGATGGAGTCTTGTTCTTTCACCAGGCTAGAGTGCAGTGGCGTGATCTTGGCTCACTGCAGTCTCCACCTCCGGGGTTCAAGCACTTCCCCTGCCTCAGCCTCCCGAGTACCTGGGACTACAGGCGCGCACCACCACACCTGGATAATTGTTTGTATTTTAGTGGAAATGGAGTTTCACCATGTTTGCCAGGCTGGTCTCGAACTCGTGACCTCAGGTGATCCACCCTCCTCCGCCTCCCAAAGTGCTGGGATTACAGACGTGAGCCACCACGCCCAGACTATTAGTTTTTACTGTGTTTTAATGAAATATATGTCATGGGCCGGGTATGGTGGCTCACGCCTGTAATCCCAACACTTTGGGCGGCCACAGCAGCTGGATCACAAGGTCAGGAGTTCGAGACCAGCCTGGCCAACATGGGGAAACCCCATCTCTAGTAAAAATGCAAAAATTAGCAGGGTATGGTGGCAGGTGCCTGGAGTCCCAGCTACTCAGGAGGCTGAGACAGGAGAATCACTTGAACCCAGGAGGTGGAGATTTCAGCGAGCCGAGATGGCACCACCGCACTCCAGCCTGGCCGGCAGAGTGAGACTCCATCTCAAAAAAAAAGAAAAGAAAATATATGTCATGAAGAACACGAATGGTGCAGGTCTAGTTTGTTGATGACTTTTCACAAACTCAGCACAGCCACAGAAACTGCTCCTAGATCAAGAAACAGAATATGCTCTGCACCCAGGAAGCCCCCTCACCTGGGGCCCTCACAGTCACTGGCCCCCAAAGGGTGATTTCTGACCCACTGCCCACCCTCCGCTTCATTGTTGGTTTTCTCGCCCTCTTTTGTTGGTGCCCAAATCTTAACTGTACAATTGGCTCTACACCCTCATCACAATAAAGGCCATTGTCATCTCCCCAGAAAGTTCCTGGGTACCCATTCCCAACCAGTCTGCCCCTGCTCCAGGCAACTGCTGATCTGATTTGTCACAATGGATTGGTTTTGCCTATTCCAGAACTCCATGTGAGGGAGCTCACAGAGGATTGCATCTCTGATGCTGTGATTTCCCAGTGTTGCTGAGTAGTATCCATTGTATGAATGCACAGTTTGCTGGGTCACGTGTTAATTCAAATGTTTGACATGTTTCCAGTTTGGGGCCGCTATGAACTAAGGCTGCTGTGACCATTCGTGTGCAGGTCTTTGTGTAGACTTGCGCTTTCATTTCTCTTGGGTACTACCTAGAGTGGAATGGCCAGGTCACATGCTAGGTGTGTGTTTCACTTGATCAGAGGCTTGCAGACTGTCGGGGAGCACCCGCACCACCTCACAGTTCAACCTTAGCTGTTTTCATTTTCTTGCCTTACTGCACTTTTCTTGTTCCTGATTGCTTAAAGGAATTATTAATATTTCAACATTTCCCATAAGTGTGATGCTTGTAGTATTTGTAAGGATGATGGTTTTGGGCGTTTTTGTTGTTTGTTTTTTTGTTTGTTTGTTTGTTTTTTGAGACGAAGTCTTAACTTTGTTGCCCAGGCTACAGTGGTGCGATGTTGGCTCACTCCAACCTCTGCGTCCTGGGTTCAAGCGATTCTCCTGCCTCAGCCTCCTGAATAGCTGGGATTACAGGCGTACATCACCACGCCCAGCTAAGTTTTGTATTTTTAGTAGAAATGGGGTTCCACCACGTTGGTCAGGCTGATCTCAAACTCCTGACCTCAAGCAATGCCCTGCCTTGGCCTCCCAAAGTGCTGTGATTACAGGTGTGAGCCACCACACCCAGCCATAATGGTATTTTATAGATGCCCTTTATCAAGTTAATGAAGTTCCCTTGTATTCCTCCTCTGATAAGAGTTTTATCATGAATAGGTAATTTCTGAAACACTTTATCTACATTTGTTGGGTTAAGCAAGATTGCTAGATTTAAACGATCAAAATAGCAGTAGGCAGAGAGTTCTTAGAGGTTTTTTTTTTTAATCTCCTAATACAGTGAATTTCAATGATTGATTTTTTTCCTATGTTAATATCAAACCAACTTTTTATTTACAGAATAAACCCAACTTGGTTGTGATGTGTTACCATTTTTAACATTGCAGGATTTGGTTTGCTGATGTTTTCTTTCTTTTTTTTAAAGAGACAGGGTTAGTGGGGCACAGTGGCTCATGCCTGTAATCCCAACACTTTGGGAGGCTGAGGCGGGCAGATCACTTGAGCCCAAGAGTTCAAGACCAGCCTGGGCAACACGGGGAAACCCTGTCTCTACAAAAAATGCAAAAAATTACCTGGGTGTTTTGGCATGTACCTTTCAGTCCCAGCTACTCTAGAGGCTGAGTTGGGAGGATTGCTTGAGCCCAGGAGACAGAGGTTGCAGTGAACTGAGATTGTGCCACTGCACTCCAGCCTAGATGACAGAGTAAGACCATGTCTTAAAAAAAAAGGGGGGGTCAAAAAAGAAAAACTCCTGGGTTCAAGCAATCCTCCCACCTTGGTATCCCAAAGTGCTGGGGTGTGTGAGCTGTGCCCAGCCTGCTGATACTTCATGTGGGATTTCTGCATCTGCATGTGTGTGTGAATGAGGCGTGTGGGTTTTCCCATGTGCCGTTCTCATCAGGTTTCCATACCAAAGCTCTGTAGGCCCCATAAGGTGGCTTGGGAAGTGTTCCCCTTTCTTCCTTCTGCAGGAGGAGTTTGCTTCAGGCTGGAATTCTCTTGTGCTTGCATTTTGGTAGAACCCACTGGCAACACTCTATGCGAGGGGGTGGTTTATGTAGGAAGATTTGTGGCCATTGTCCCCTCTCAGGTCCATTGCTCTGTTTTTTGTTTGTTTGAGATGGAGGGGGTGGTTTATGTAGGAAGATTTGTGGCCATTGTCCCCTCTCAGGTCCATTGCTCTGTTTTTTGTTTGTTTGAGATGGAGTTTCGTTCTTGTAGCCCAGGCTGGAGTGCAATGGCTTGATCTTGTCTCACCGCAACCTCCATCTCCCAGGTTCAAGCAATTCTTCTGCCTCAGCCTCCTGGGTAGCTGGGATTACAGGCATGGGCCACCATGCCCAGCCAATTTTGTATTTTTAGTAGAGACAAGGTTTCTCCATGTTAGTCAGGCTGGTCTCGAACTCCTGACCCCAAGTGATCCGTCCGCCTCGGCCTTCCAAAGTGCTGGGACTATAGGCGTGAGCCACCGTGCCTGGCTGTTTGGTTGTTTTCTTGTGTTTTGTTTTTTGTTTTTCGAGACGGAGTTTCACTCTTGTTGCCCAGGCTGAGGTGCAGTAGTGCCATCTTGGCTCACTGCAACCTCCACCTCCCGGGTTCAAGTGATTCTTCTACCTCAGCCTCCCGAGTAGCTGGGATTACAGGCATATGCCACCTTGCCCAGCTAATTTTTGTATTTTTAGTAGAGATGGGGTTTCATCATGTTGGCCAGGATGGTCTCAATTTCTTGACCTCATGATCCACCCGCCTCGGCCTCCTAAAGTGCTGGGATTACAGGTATGAGCCACTGCGCCCAGCCTGTTTCTTTTTTTATGGAATCTCGCTCTTTTGCCCAGGCTGGAGTGCAGTGGTGTAATCTCGCCTCACTGCACCCTCCACCTCTGGGTTTCAAGCAATTCTCCTGCCTCAGCCTCCCAAGTAGCTGGGATTACAGGCTTTATTTATTACAGGGATTATTAGCCACCACACCTGGCTGATTTTTCTGTTTTGGTAGAGACGGGGTTTTGCCAGTTGGCCAGGCTGATCTCAAACTCCTGACCTCAGGTGATCCGCCTTGGCCTCCCAAAGTGCTGGATTATAGGCGTGAGCCACTGTGCCCAGCCCCATTGGTCTGTTTTAGTAGGTTGGATTTTTCTAGAAATTTGTCCATCTCATCTAGGTTGTCAGACAATGAATAAAATTCATAAAACCCTCTCTTGTTTCCTGTCTGGGGTTTTGTCTTATTGTACCAGTTGTTTATGCCCTTTTAAAAAAGCAGCCATGCCAGACGGTTGTCTGTTTCTATTAGTCTTTTTCAAACACCAACTTCCGGCTTCGTTCATCTTTTCTTTGGGTTAGCTTTTCATTTTATTAATTTTACTTGTCATTATTTCCTTCCTTATAATTTGGCTTGCAATTCTATGCTTTTTCTCACCTTTTTTTTTTTAATTTTTGGAGATGGAGTCCCACTGTTGTCACCCAGGCTGAAGTGCACTGGCACAATCTCAGCTCACTGCAGCCTCCGCCTCCCGGTTCAAGTGATTCTCCTGCCTCAGCCTCCTGAGTAACTGGGATTGCAGGTGCCCACCACCACACCTGGCTAATTTTTGTATTTTTAATAGAGATGGGGTTTTGCCACATTGGCTGATCTTGAACTCCTGACTTCAGGTGATCTACCCACCTCGGCCTCCCAAACTGCTGGGATTATTTGTGTGAGCCACTGCGCCTGGCCCTTTTTCTCACTTCTTAAGTGAAATGCTTAGCTCCTTATTTTTGAGCCACTCTTTTTTGCTAATGTAAGCATTTGAGGTCACATCTCACAAATTTGGCTACATGATACTTCTGTCATCCCTTAGTTCTACTGAATTGAATTTTCAGGTTTTCTTCTGGAACACAGGAGATGCGTTTATGCCTTCTGGGTCAGGGGTGGAGAGCTGGCACAGGCTTGAATCTCGGGGCTCTTCTGTCTGTATATCAGGCAAGACAGATATGCTTATGGCCCAGTAGTGATCCTGAGTAGTGCCCAGATCACCAAGGGTGGAGGATGATGTATGTAGGTTGTGTCCCCAGCCACTTCTAACCACACACCTATTCCCTCTGCCACAGGGTGACCTGGCCAAGAAGAAGATCTACCCCACCGTCTGGTAAGTGTGTCCCCCCACTGCCCTTGTGACCTCCCACCAGGGACAGGCCTGGTCCTGCCCTGCCCGCACTGGTTACGGCTGTTCTGCCCTCAGGTGGCTGTTCCGGGATGGCCTTCTGCCCGAAAACACCTTCATCGTGGGCTACGCCCGCTCCCGCCTCACAGTGGCTGACATCCGCAAACAGAGTGAGCCCTTCTTCAAGGTGAGTGGCCTCAGGGCCTCCCCCGGCCTGGTTCTGCCCTCTCTGCCAGCCCCCAGCATGGCCAGCTTCAGGTGGCCACCAGAGTACCTCCCCCCATCCCATCCCAGGATGCTCTCCTCGCCTCCTGCCCCGCCCCCCCCGCTCTTGTACTTCCTTGAGACCCCCATTACCAGCTCCATGACCAGGACTCACGGGTCCTACCATGTTGTGCTCTGCTGCGTTTTCTCTGCCAATCACAGTTAGGTGTCATGATTTTGGAGAGAGCTTTCTCCAGTGTATTTCTCCCAGGTCAAAATGTCCTGAAATCTGGCCTGTGTCCTAAGGCACAAGGGTCCCAGCCTGGGACAGTGTCTGTGCTGCCTCCTTTGGCCTCCCTCTCTCTGGATGTGCAGAGCTGCTGAGATGGGGCTGAACCCAGTGTGGGATGGGGACACTGACTTCTGAGGGCACCCTCCCTGGGCCTCCAGGGAAGACCCTCCACTTCCCTGGGACAACACACACGAACTCCAAGACAGGGACTGACATCTGTCTCTGTCTGTCCGTCCGTGTCTCCCAGGCCACCCCAGAGGAGAAGCTCAAGCTGGAGGACTTCTTTGCCCGCAACTCCTATGTGGCTGGCCAGTACGATGATGCAGCCTCCTACCAGCGCCTCAACAGCCACATGAATGCCCTCCACCTGGGGTCACAGGCCAACCGCCTCTTCTACCTGGCGTTGCCCCCCACCGTCTACGAGGCTGTCACCAAGAACATTCACGAGTCCTGCATGAGCCAGATGTAAGGCTTGTCCTTGCCGTCCCTTCCTGCCTCCCAGGCTGGCCCAGGCAGTGCTCCCCACCGAGATTGTGTCCGGGGCCGAAGATCTAGGCAGCCTGTCTGTCCCCTGCAGCATCCATGGTGCCGGGGCCATCCCCACTGGGACCACAAGGTGGCAGCATCGCTCCACGAAACGCTCACCACCTGCCTGCTCTGCTTCCCCAAAGGCCCGGCCAGGCCGCAGGGTGGCAGCCTCGCTCCGCGAGTGCAGCATGGCCCACGCTGGGTGGTTTCCCAACCCAGGCAGAGGCTCTTGTTTTCTGGCTGGCTTTGAATGCAGGGGTAGTAAAGCAAGGGTCCTCTTCTCATTTTCAAACCAATGAGGAAGCCATGCCTTGGACGCCTCCTCCTTCTGCTCCCCTATGGGCCTTCAGGCTACTCCGACCCACTGGGGACCCAGCATGAGGCAGGAGGGGAACGGGCCCTCCGCAGTATGCCAGCAACACCACCCTGGCACCTAGGGTAGGAAGGCTTCCCAGAAGGTGTTGAGCCAGAGGGTCACCTGGGAACACAAGGCAGGGGAGGTGGCCATGGAGGTGAGGAGTTTCTGACCCCTACTCCCCTGGGAGGGCACCTGAATGATGCAGCTCTGACCCTCACTCCCTGAAGAGGGGGTTCAAGGGGGTAACACAGCTCCGGGCTCCCAGCAGAGGCTGGAACCGCATCATTGTGGAGAAGCCCTTCGGGAGGGACCTGCAGAGCTCCGACAGGCTGTCCAACCACATCTCCTCCCTGTTCCGCGAGGACCAGATCTACCGCATCGACCACTACCTGGGCAAGGAGATGGTGCAAAACCTCATGGTGCTGAGGTGGGGCCAAGCCCTGGCTGGGGGACCAGGGTGGGGGTGGTGCTCAGGAGCCTCACCTGGCCCACTGCCTCCCCGAGGACGTATTCCTCCAGAACTTGGACAAGGGTGACCCCTCACATGTGGCCCTTGCACCACAGAGGACCAAGGGCGGTTCCTCCACCTTGCCCCTCCCCGCAGATTTGCCAACAGGATCTTCGGCCCCATCTGGAACCGGGATAACATCGCCTGCGTGATCCTCACCTTCAAGGAGCCCTTTGGCACTGAGGGTCGTGGGGGCTATTTCGATGAATTTGGGATCATCCGGTGAGAGCTCTTCCCCTTTCCTGGGAGGCTGGCACAGGGTGGCAGAGCCAGTAACCCTGCAGGGCTGCCCTTCCCTGTCTTGGGGAGCTCCTCCTCACCATGCAGTTCAAAACCTGAGTGTCTGAGCTGTCAGACGGGGCTGGAAAGGGCTGGACCCCAACTCAGCCAAGCACCCCAGGGTTTCATGATTCAGTGACAGCATCACCATGTCCTTCCTTGATTTAAGGGGACCTGGAAGACAAGGGGGGCCAGGAAGTGAGTCTTGCAGCTTGTCACTAGGAAGCCTTGTTTGGGGCCCCCACGCCCTTGAACCAGGTGAACAGGGCCGGGAGCTAAGGCGAGCCCCGGCCTCTTCTGTCCCCAGGGACGTGATGCAGAACCACCTCCTGCAGATGCTGTGTCTGGTGGCCATGGAGAAGCCCGCCTCCACCAACTCGGATGACGTCCGTGATGAGAAGGTGGGGGGTGTACCCCAGTCCCCAGGACCACACCCCGTCGCGGGCCCATCTGTGACAAGGCACTGAGCAGGGGTGTGCATGTAGAGCAAGTGTCCTCAACCCCGGAGAAGTCACCAGCTCTGAGCACAGCTTGGCCTCCCAGAGGTGACCTGGACTGGCAGTCACGAAGCCCAAGTTGTCATGTCCCAGGTCTGACAGTCACTGTGTGACTAGGGAAGGCCGTTGCCTCTCTGGGCCTCAACTTGTCCATCAGAATAGACTTGAGATGGACCAGGGTGGTCCTGGAGGGCCCTCAGGGAGGGGCCCTGAGCTGGGCCTCTGGCAAGGTGAGCAGAACCAAGCAGGGGCCTTCTCCTGCCCTGAGAGCTGCGCATCTGTGGCCAGAGTCATCCCTGCACCCCAGCTCAACACCCAAGGGGCCCATTCTCTCCCCTGGCTTTCTCCCAGGTCAAGGTGTTGAAATGTATCTCAGAGGTGCAGGCCAACAATGTGGTCCTGGGCCAGTACGTGGGGAACCCCGATGGAGAGGGCGAGGCCACCAAAGGGTACCTGGACGACCCCACGGTGCCCCACGGGTCCACTACCGCCACTTTTGCAGCCGTCGTCCTCTATGTGGAGAATGAAAGGTGGGATGGTAGGTGACGCCTTCAAGGCCCAGCAAGGCGGAACTGGGCATGCCCTCGGGAGACACCCCTCGCTGGGGTCAGACCTGCTTGCTGCTGGGCAGGGGAGCCAGCCGTGCGGGACACGGGACCCTGCTACAGTTGTTTTCACATTTGCCTGTGTGGGCACTGGAGCTCCCACTGAGACACTCACGCCCTGGTCCACACCCCGAGAGCTGGTGCTGAGGCTGCCCTTTCTGCCACGCAGGAGTGCCCTTCATCCTGCGCTGTGGCAAGGCCCTGAACGAGCGCAAGGCTGAGGTGAGGCTGCAGTTCCATGATGTGGCCGGCGACATCTTCCACCAGCAGTGCAAACGCAACGAGCTGGTGATCCGCGTGCAGCCCAATGAGGCCGTGTACACCAAGATGATGACCAAGAAGCCGGGAATGTTTTTCAACCCCGAGGAGTCGGAGCTGGACCTGACCTACGGCAACAGATACAAGGTGCCCCACAGAGAAGGAGCAGCGTGGAGGGTGGGGGGCCTGGACCCGGGGGACTCAGCATGGTGGCAGGCAGTGACATGAGTGAGACACCCTCACCCTCACAGAACGTGAAGCTCCCTGACGCCTACGAGCGCCTCATCCTGGACGTCTTCTGCGGGAGCCAGATGCACTTCGTGCGCAGGTGAGGCCCAGCTGCTGGCCTCTGTGTGCCTGTGGGGAATGGGGTGGCCTTTGCCCTCCCTCCTTCCCTGTGTGCCAGCCTCCCAAGCCCCACACCATGTACCCTCAGCGACGAGCTCCGGGAGGCCTGGCGTATTTTCACTCCACTGCTACACCAGATCGAGCTGGAGAAGCCCAAGCCCATCCCCTACCTTTATGGCAGGTGAGGAAAGGGTGGGGTCTGGGGGCAGAGCCCAGCAGGCAGGGGCGGGTTGAGGGCGGAGCTGCCTCATGCCTCTCCTCCACCCGTCACTCTCTAGCCGAGGCCCCATGGAGGCAGATGAGCTGATGAAGAGAGTGGGTTTCCAGTATGAGGGCACCTACAAGTGGGTGAACCCCCACAAGCTCTGAGCCCTGGGCACCCACCTCCACCCTCGCCATGGCCACCCTCCTTCCCGCCGCCCAACCCTGAGTCGGGAGGACTCTGGGACCATTGGCCTCAGCTGCACATTCCTGGCCCTGGGCTCCGGCCACCCTGGCCCGCCCCTCGCTGCTGCCACTACCCAAGCCCAGCTACATTCCTCAGCTGCCAAGCACTCGAGACCATCCTGGCCCCTCCAGACCCTGCCTGAGCCCAGGAGCTGAGCCACCTCCTGCGCTCACTCCAGCCCAACAGAAGGAAGGAGGAGGGTGCCCATTCGTCTGTCCCAGAGCTTCTCGGTCACTGGGGCTCACTCCTGAGTGGGGCCTGGGGCAGGAGGGAGGGACGAGGGGGAGGAAAGGGGCGAGCGCCCACGTGAGAGAACCTGCCAGCCTCAGTGCCACTTGACATTCCTCGTCACCAGCAACATCTTGAGCCCCCTGGATGTCCCCTGTCCCACCAACTCTGCACTCCGTGGCCACCCTGTGCCACCCATAGGCAGCCTCCCTGTTACAAGAAAAGCAGAAGCAGCAGCTGGGACTCCTCCCAACCTCAATCCCCTGCCATTAAATCCGCAAACAGCCCCTCCTGTCCCCTTGTCATTTGCTTCCCTGAGGACACATTTCCTCGTCCCACTCCCTGAGTCACCCGGGTGCTTCCTCTGTGGCCTCCCCACCGTGGGCTCCTCACCTCTCGTTCTGACCCCATGTCCAGCCGTGACCATGCCTGGTGTCGGAGACACTTCTTGAGTTCCCCTCCACTCCACGCATATTGTCATTGTGAGACCGGCTTGAGGTGCAAGGACGTGGGGTCACCTTCCACTCTTACTGTCCATGTCCCTGCCCCACCCAAGATGGCTTTCGGCAACACTGCCAGTCCACAGATCCCAGAAGTATTTAGGAAGGAGAGAGGGTGGGTTTTGTAACTGATATCAGAGGCCAAGGGGGATGGGATGGTCCACAGTGATACACAGCTACGGCCCGGCCGCCCCTTCCAGGCAGAAGGGCCCGAGTTTGGGGGCTGCCAAGGCACGTAACCAAGTGCCACACACCGGGCAGCTCTCAGCATAGGCTGATTTTCCCAGTTCTGGAGGCCAGAGTCCATGTTCCAGCACTCTCGTCAGAGGCCCAAGGGGAGGGTCCTTCCTGCCCTCTCCAGCTCCTGGGGAACCAGGCATCTTGGGCTGGTGGTCACCTCACTCCACTCACTCTGCCTGTCTTCTCATGGTCTCACCATGATATGGCTTCTCCTCTTCTGTGTCCTCGTAAGGACACCACTCCAGTATGACCTGCTTCTAACTCAAGTTAATGATATCTGCAGACCACCTATTTCCAAATAAGGTCACATCAGGAACCCCCAGGAGACATGCATTTGGGGGCCGCTGTTCAGCCCCTACACTGCTCCCCACACGGGCAGCAGCCCCTGGGTGTCTCAGTGCAGCATGTGTCGTGCCAGGGAGATGGCAAGACCAGACACTATGGTGCAAGACCTGTACTCGTGGCCTCGGTTCTAGGAGGTGAGGCCAGCAGGGAACAAAATGACCAGGTGGTGCTGGGCTTTGTTGTTTGCGGAGAGCAAACCAGTGGCCTGGCAGGAGTGTTCTACCTGCAGCGCGGGTGAGAACGCACACCCTGGGCCCTGCAGGTAGCAGGGCCCGATGTCCTAGGATGAAGGAGGCCTCTAGTGAGACCTGTGGCAACAGGGACACACACGCTGCATCCCGGTGTTCAATTCCTGCTCTTCCTGTCCCCTGCATGGGGAGTGGCACCTCTTGAGTTTTCAGAGGGAGGAAGTATACGAAGTTCACCTGGACCCTAGATAGGTAAAGGAGCTTGATGGGGGCCAAGGCCAGGTCATGGGCTCTTATGGGCTCTGTGTGCATAAGATTGGAGGCCAAGCTTCGGCCACGGGGCAGTGGTTTTAGTCCTCTGTCCTGGTTCCTGTGGCCTCCAGAAGGGGCTGTGGCAAGGCTGAAAGCTGGGTTGGGCTGGGGACTGATGGGGTGTGGCAAGGCTAAGCAGGTTAGATTCCAGGACAGGGCACGACACCCAAGTAAGACTGGGTGCAGCAGCTCATGCCTGTAATCCCAGCACTTTGGGAAGCCAAGGTGGGCAGATCACTTGAGGCCAGGAGTTCAAGACCAGCCTGGCCAACATGACAAAAATATGTCCCTACAAAAAAAGATACAAAAATTTGCCGGATGTGGTGGCGGGCACCTGTGGTCCCAGCTACTTGGGAGGCTGAGGCAGGAGAATCATTTGAACCTGGGAGGTGGAGGACCATCCACTGGCACCCGAACTCAACAGGCAACTGTCCCTTCAGCTCTGAGCACCTACTTGGGTGGAGGCAGGAGGTCCCAGGTGAGGGCAGTGCTGGGGCCACAATGGGAGAGAAATGAGAGATCAGGCCAGGGCATTCCACTGTTGCCTCAGTTGCGGGTGCCTACACTGAGACAGGGACATAAGCCCCAGAAAACACACTACAGGAGCTGTACCCTGAACAAGAAGGCAGTCCTCCCCAGCCCCCTGGAGCTCACAGGAGCACTGAGGCCCTTGCCTGTGAGCCCAGATCCACCCTGGTCCATTCCACAGGGTGACTCACTCAGCCTGCCCGACCTCTGCTGACCAGTTCAAGGCTGGAGCCTTGTTTTCACCCCTTCTCTGTCTGCAATGCCAAAGAATTCAGCTACAATTTGCTTTTTTTGTTGTTGTTGGAGACTGGATCTCACTCTGTTGCCCAGGTTGGAGTGCAGTGGCTCAATCACAACTCACTGTAGCCTCCGCCTCCCAGGCTCAGGCATCCACCTACCTCAGCTTCCTGAGTAGCTGGGTCTATAGGCGTGAGCCACCACGCCTGGCCCGCAATGTCCTTTTTTTCTGAGATGGAGTCTTGCTCTGTCACCCAGTCTGGTGTATACTGGTGTGATCTTGCCTCACTGCAACATCCACCTTCTGGGTTCAAGTGATTCTCCTGCCTCAGTCTCCCAAATAGCTGAGGCTAAAGGTGTATGCCACCACGCCTGGCTAATTTTTGTATTTTTAGTAGAGACAGGGTTTCATCATGTTGGGCAGGCTGGTCTCGAACTCCTGACCTTAGGTGATCCACCCGCCTCAGCCTCCCAAGCTGCTGGGATTACAGGTATGAGCCACTGCGCCCGGTCTGGCAATTTACCGGGTTTTTTGTTTGGTTTTGTGTGGGTTTTTTTGTTTGTTTGTTTTTGAGACAGAGTGTGGCTCTGGCACCCAGGCTGGAGTGCAGTAGCACGATCTCGGCTCACTGCAACCTCTACCTCCTGGGTTCAAGCGATTCTCCTGTCTCGGCCTCCTGAGTAGCTGAGATTACAGGTGCGCACTACCATGCCTAGCTAATTTTTACTTTTAGGAGAGACGGGGTTTCCCCATGCTGGCCAGGCCGATCTCGAACTCCTTACCGCGTGATCCATCTGCTTCAGCCTCCGAAAGTGCTGGGATTACCGTGCCTGGCTGCAATTTAGTCTGGTTTTTTTTTTTTTTTTTTTTTTTTTTTTTTTTTTTTTTTAGATGGAGTCTTGCTCTGTCACCAGGCTGGAGTGCAGTGACACACTCTCACCTCACTGCAACCTCCACCACCTGGGGTCAAGCGATTCTCCTGCCTCAGCCTCCCGAGTAGCTGGGACTACAGGTGTGCGCCACCACACACAGCTAATTTTTGTATTTTTAGTAGAGACAGGGTTTCACCATGTTGGCCAGGATAGTCTCGATCTCTTGACCCCATGATCCACCCGCCTCGGCCTCCCAAAGTGCTGGGATTACAGGCGTGAGCCACTGCACCCGGTCAACAATTTACTCTTAAGTGCACTCTACCTCGTGGGTCTTCAGAGGCCCTGGATTGGTGTCTCATCTCTCAAGGTTTCACCCCACGTGGGAGTGGGCAGGAACTGGAAAGAGCCCCCCTGCCAGACCTCTGACACTCGCAGTGTACTCAGAGCTTCACCTCCCAGCCCAGACCTGCAAATTAAGCCGGAGGAGAATTTCAAACCTAGCCTGACCCCTTCACACTGAGTCCCAGGTGCCACAGCAGCACAGACCCAAATGCCTTAGCTCCTCTGCTGCCAGTGTCTGACATCACATCAATTTGCGTCCAGCAACCACTGAAACCAGCAATGTGAGAAGCCCAGAGAGTACTTAAAACTCTCTCCAGCTCCTCTCCCTCCTTCCATCCGAGCCTGGCCCACTGCTCGGTGGCTGAGCCAGAAAGGGATGGGAGTGGAGAAGGGGTCTTCAGGCTGAGCTGCGTGGCGGCGACTGTTGCATTGTCTGCTCTGAGGAGCAGAAAAGGAGAGGGAGAGGCACAAATGGGGCGGGGCTGACTTGGGGCCTTTATTTTCTAGGCTCACCACTGCCCTCTCCCTGTGAGAAGCAGCTGGAAGGGATTGTCCTTCGTGTGCTGCAGGAGGAGAAGCTGAGAAACTCAGCTATGAGACCTGACCAGACCATCCCAGGACCACACCCAGACATACAGGCCAAAGCTGGGGTCCCTGAGAAGGCCTCTTGCCTCCTAGAGCTTCACTGCTTTCCCCTGCTAGAACACTTGAGGAAGCTTTGAGGGAACAAGAAGCAGACTGAATTCTGGCTTTCAGTAAGGACAGTTAGACTCTATGGCTGGACACAGTGTCTCACTCCTGTAATCCCAGCACTTTGGGCATATTGCTTGAGCCCAAGAGTTCGAGACCAGCAGGGCAACATGGTGAAACCCTGTCTCTAAATAATACAAAAATTAGCCAGGCATGTTGGCACACACCTATAGTCCTAGCTATGTAGGAGACTGAGGTGGGAGGATCGCTTGAGCCATGATCACACCATTGCACTCCAGCCTGGGCCACACAGCAAGACCCCGTCTCAAATTACATATGTACTATATATATAATTTGATATATATGATGTATACATAAATATAAAATATATATATAATGTATATATAAATATGTATATGCACACATATATTTGTAAGGCCAAAATTTTCAGAGAAAACTAGGACCCCCATTATATAAATTAACCCCCAAGTTGCCTTTGCCCACCCAGGAACTTTTCCTTGACAGCCTTATAAAGCGAAGTGGACAGAAATCAAATCTTGAGGCCCCCAACTTGCTTCCCCATCATACTGAGAGTAAACCCAGAATTGCAACTGAGCCAGGGTTCAAATTCCCCGGGGTTGACCATGGAATCTTAAGCCTTTCACTTGGCTTAAGGGATCCTGAATGGGCAGTTCCCCAACACCCAGTCTGGCAGAACCCATTGCTAACCCTCTCAGGAGAGACTCCTTCCTCATACAGGTACTTTTTAAAGCATGAGGGCAAGCACATCATCAGAGATAACTGGGCGCACCAAGAAACAACATTGCAAGAGAAACAATGAGCAATAGCGACAGATCATGCAGTCTTCCGGCGCTGGAATTGTTAGCCAGACATCATAAAATAACCGTACTTACCAAATTTAACGAAATAAGAGGTCATGGTGGGACAGCTGCAAAGAACAGGAAACTGTATAAAGTGATGTTGCCAACTTACTCTATCTGGTAAACCCAATAGAGTATCTGAAAATTAAAAATAGAAGCATCTAGGCTGGCTGCAAGGCTCATGCCTGTAATCCCAGCACTTTGGGAGGGATCAAGCAGAGGGATTGCTTGAGCCCAGGGGTTCAAGGCCAGCCAGGGCAACAAAAAATACGAAAACTAGCCGGGTGTGGTGGCAAGTGCCTGTAGTCCCATCTACTCAGGAGGCTGAGATGGGAGGATCACTTGAGGCCAGGAGGCGGAGGTTGCAGTGAGCCAAGATCAAGCCACTGTGCTCCAGCCTGGGCGACATAGTGAGACCCTGTCTCAAAAAAAGGTAAAATATGAGCTTGTAAGTTTAAAAGTAGATGGACTGGTTTAGTGGCAAATTACAGAACATGAAAGAGAGAATGCGGGAACCAAAAACTGGCTCAGAAGAAAGTATTCAGAATACAACCCAGAAAGACAAGTTCAGGGAAGACACTGAAGACAGAGGAAGAAGCCGCAAGGAGAATGAGAAGGTGTTCCGTGCATTTAACTGATTTCACAGAAACAGAAAAGAGCAAGTGAGGCAGAAGCAAAACTTGAAGATATGATGGTTGCTGGCTGGGCATGATGGTTGCTGGCCGGGCGTGGTGGCTAACACCTGTGATCTCAGCACTTTGGGAGGCCAAGGTGGCCAGATCACCTGAGGTCAGGAGTTCCAGACCAGCCTAGACAACATGGTGAAACCCCATCTCTAATAAAAATACAAATATTAGCCAGGCGTGGTGGCACTTGCCTGTAATCCCAGCTGCGTGGGAGGCTGAGGCAGAATCATTTGAACCCGGGAGGCAGAGGTTGCAGTAAGCTTAGATAGTGCCACTGCACTCCAGCCTGGGCGAAAGAGCAAGACTCTGTCTCAAAAAAAAAAAAAAAAAAGAGCATGATGGTGAAGTGCAAACAAAAGCAGAGAATTTGCCAGCAACATTTTCTCACCAAAAACTGTGTGCCTCAAGCAGAAGAAACCCAGTACTAGATGGAACAATTTGAGATGCAAGAAGGAATAATGAGCTAAAGAGGTCAATGTGCAGCTCACCTAAGTAGACATTGTCTGTTTGTAAATACGGTTTTATGGGAACCCAACCACACCCATTTGCTTACATACTGTCTGTAGTGGCAGAGTTCAGTGGAGTCTTCCCTTGGTATCCACAGGGATTGGTTCCAGGACACCTGGGGTACCAAAATCCATAGATGCTCAAGTGCCTCATATAAAATGGCACAGCATATGATCTACGCACATCCTCCTGTATACTTTTTTTTTTTTTTTTTGAGACAGAGTCTTGTCTGTCATCCAGGCTGGAGTGCAGTGACAGACTCGGCTCACTGCAACCTTCGTCTCCCAGATTCAAGCGATTATCCTGCCTCAGCCTCCTGAGTCACTGGGATTACAGGTATATGCCACCATGCCCAGCTAATTTTTCTATTTTTAGTAAAGATGGCATTTCACCATATTGGCCAGTCTGGTCTCGATCTCCTGACCTCATGATCTGCCCGCCTTGGCCTCTGAAAGTGCTGGGATTACAGGCGTGAACCACCATGCCCGGCCGCTCCCATATGCTTTTTAAATTTCTATTTTTTTTTTTTAATAGAGACGGGATCTTGCCATGTTGCCAAGGCTGGTCTTGAACTCCTGGGCTGAAGCAATCCTCCTGCCTTGGCCTCCCAAAGTGCAGAATTACAGGTGTGAGCCACCACACCCAACCCTCCCATATACTTGAAATAATCGAATCATTTCTAGATAACTTATAGTACCTAATACAAAATAAATACTACGTAAATAGTTGTTTCACTGTATTGCTGCTTGGTGTTTTGTTTTGTTTTGTTTTGTTTTCTGAGACAGTCCAACTCTGTAGCCCAGGCTGGAGTACAGTGGCCCCAATCTCAGCTCACTGCAACCTTCACCTCACTGGTTCAAGCGATTATTGTGCCTCAGCCACCTGAATAGCTGGAATTACAGGCACGCACTACCACCTGGCTAATTTTTGTATTTTTAGCAGAGACGGAGTTTTGCCATGTTGACCGAGCTGATCTTGAACTCCTGACCTCAGGTGATCTGCCCTCATTGGCCCTTCAAAGTGCTGGGATTACAAGCATGAGCCACTACACCTACCCAGTGCTGTTATGTGGTGGTGGTGGTGGTGGTGGTGGTGGTGTTCTTGTTGTTGTTGTTGTTGCTGTTTTTCAAATATTTTCTATCTGAGGTTGATTGAATCTGAGGATGTGAAACCTGCAAATACAAAGGGCTGACTGTGGTCATGACAGAGACTTGTGTAACCTACAGAGCTGAGGGTATTTACTACCTGGCCTTTATGGGAAATATTTGCTTAAACAATATGATCCTGAATGACCAGTGAGTCAATGAAGAAATTAAGAAGGAAATTGAACATTTTCTTCAAATAATTCTGAGTAGCGCTGTACACAGCAAATGTCAGGGGTCTTCTTTCTGTTTGGGTTCTTTTTTCAGATGTTCAGCCTCAGGGAGCTTTCTGGCAGGAGAATGAGACAAGATCTATCTTTTGGCCGGGCATGGTGGCTCACACCTGTAATCCCAGGACTTTGGGAAGATGAGGCAGGTGGATCACTCGAGGTCAGGAATTCAAGACCAGCCTGGCCAACATGGTGAAACCCCGTCTCTACTAAAAATACAAAAATTAGCGAGGCTTGGTGGTGTAGCAGGACGAGCTGCAGACAAAACTCCTCAGACACCGGATTAAAGAAGGAAGAGGTTTTTTATTCGGCCGGGAGCATCGGCAGACTCGCGTCTTAAGAGCCGAGCTCCCCAAGAAAGAAATACTTGGCCTTTTTAAAGGCTTACAACTTTAAGGGGTCCATGTGAAAGGGTCGTGATAAATCGAGCAAGCGTGGGAAACGTGACTAGGGGCTACATGCATCAGCTAACAAAAAGTTTTACAATGCTTTTTTCATACAGTGTCTGGAATTTACAGATAACACAAGTAGTTTAGGCCAGGGGTTGATGTTATTATTATTACTTTGTTTAACTCCTAGGGCCGGGTGGTGGTGCTAAGGTTGTCTGGCTATTTATCTTACTTTTGTTTCTTTCTCTCTTTCCTCCTGTCTTGTGAACTAGGCAAGGTGGGGGGAGGAGGGCAGCAGGAGTAGTAGTGGTCTCCTTCCTTAGTGGCAGGTGCCTGTATTCCCAGCTACTCGGGAGGCTGAGGCAGGAGAATCACTTCAACCCAGGAGGCTAAGGTTGCGGTGAGCCGAGATTGTGTCACTGCACTTCAGCCTGGGTGACAGAGAAGGCTCTGTCTCGGGGAAAAAAAAAAAAAAGCTGGCCAGGTGCAGTGGCTCACGCCTGTAATCCTGACACTTTGGGAGGCTAAGGCAGGCAGATCACCTGAGGTTGGGACTTCGAGACCAGCCTGACCAACATGGAGAAACCCCATCTCTACTAAAAATACAAAATTTGCCGGGCATGGTGGCGCATGCCTGTAATCCCAGCTATTCTGGAGGCTGAGGCAGGAGAATGACTTGGACCCAGGAAGCAGAGGTTGCGGTGAGCCGAGATCACACTATTGTACTCCAGTTTGGGTGACAGAGTGAAACTCTGTCTAAAAAAAAAAAAAAAAAAAAAAAAATCCATCTTTCTCCAAAGCCAGCAATACAGTGATGTTCCAGCATCTCATGACCCATTATATGGGGTTTGATTGCCTCCTAGGGTGAATGCAGGCAGTCCTGAGGCTGACAGTACATTTATCCAGCTGACCAAGCAGCTCATTCCCATATACCACTGAAAAGCCGGCCGGGTGCCGTGGCTCACACCTATAATCTCAGCACTTTGGGAGGCTGAGGCAGGTGGATCACCTGAGGTCAGGGGTTCAAGACCAGCCTGGCCAACACGGTGAAACCTCATCTCTGCTAAAAATACAAAAATTAGCCAGGTGTGGTGGCGGGCGCCTGTAATTTCAGCTACTGGGGAGGCTGAGGCAGGAGAATTGCTTGAACATGGGAGGCGGAGGCTGCCAGTGCTCATTTATTTTTACATAAACACACTCTTTGAGGTTGAAGCAAATCTGACTGATTTTCAATGTGAAACTAATATATAAAAACTTTGGCCGGGCGCGGTGGCTCAAGCCTGTAATCCCAGCACTTTGGGAGGCCGAGGCGGGTGGATCACGAGGTCAGGAGATCGAGACCATCCTGGCTAACATGGTGAAACCCCGTCTCTACTAAAAATACAAAAAACTAGCCGGGCGTGGTGGCGGGCGCCTGTAGTCCCAGCTACTCGGAGGCTGAGGCAGGAGAATGGCGTGAACCTGAGAGGCGGAGCTTGCAGTGAGCCGAGATCGCGCCACTGCACTCCAGCCTGGGTGACACAGCGCGAGACTCTGTCTCAAAAAAAAAAAAAAAAAAAAAAAAAAAACTTTACTTGGAGTTATTTCTAAACAGAACTAACATCAGAATCATCTATTTTGGAAAAATCTGATTCATCAGATGAATCTTCAGCTAACAACTGTTGGAGAACAGTGTTAACGAAATGCATAGGAATGCTACATTTTCTACGATTTGACATTTTCAGCAATCAAGAATTACTTTTTTTTTGTTTTTTTTTTTTTTGAGATGGAGTCTGGCTCTGTCGCCCAGGCTGGAGTGCTGTGGCCGGATCTCAGCTCACTGCAAGCTCCGCCTCCCGGGTTCACGCCATTCTCCTGCCTCAGCCTCCGGAGTAGCTGGGACTACAGGAGCCCGCCACCTCGCCCGGCTAGTTTTTTGTATTTTTTAGTAGAGACGGGGTTTCACCGTGTTAGCCAGGATGGTCTCGATCTCCCGACCTCGTGATCCGCCCGTCTCGGCCTCCCAAAGTGCTGGGATTACAAGCTTGAGCCACCGCGCCCGGCCAAGAATTACTTTTTTTTTGTCAATGGAAATGCCAACACTAAAAACGAAATGCTATAAATAGAATGATGTCTTTCATTTCCAAAGTCGATATACTAGAACGATGCAAAAATAATAAAAGCGAGATATTTCATAGCAAAGTTATCTTGGGGTAAATGCTGCAGCCACAAGCACCACCAGCGTATTCTCAGGGCAAAGATACCAGTAACCTGCTTGTTGATTTAAAGGTCCAGCACCCCCCGTCTCTACTAAAAAATATAAAAAACTAGCCAGGCGTGGTGGCGGGCACCTGTAGTCCCAGCTACTTAGGAGGCTGAGGCAGGAGAATGGCGTAAACCCGGGAGACGGAGCTTGCAGTGAGCTGAGATCCGGCCACTGCACTCCAGCCTGGGCGACAGAGTGAGACTCCGTCTCAAAAAATAAAATAAAATAAAATAAAATAAAGGTCTAGCACCTTCTCTCTGAAGCCCAAGAATGACTTCAGGACAAGGAAGCCATGTTTTTGCTCAATTCCAGGCTGAAGTTACAGGTCTGAGGAAAGAACAAGGTGCATATAAATGGAACCCATGTCTTGAAGGACATCAGAAAAGGAACGTTCAAGTCCTTTCTTGTACAACCTAACTGTTCAAGTTAGCACACCATCATTTTAGTCTTCCTAATGGAGCTGCCTTTTTTTTTTTTTTTGAGATGGAGTCTCGCCCTTATTGCCCAGGCTGGAGTGCAATGGCGTGATCTCAGCTTGCCACAACCTCCACCTCCTGGGTTCAAGCAATTGTCCTGCCTCAGCCTCCCCAGTAGCTGAGATTACAGGCGCCCGCCACCACACCTGGCTAATTTTTGTATTTTTAGTAGAGACAGGGTTTCACCAAGTTGGGCAACTTGGTATGGCAGTTTGCCTAATGCTGGATTTCCTAGCGCAAGGAAGCATCATTCAAAGAGCCAAATTTATCAGCATACTTGAAGGAATTTTCTTGCCAGATACACCCCACTGAGGGAACCTTGAATGAATAGCTTGCTGGGGTTGGATTTTATTTATTTATTTATTTATTTATTTGAGTCGGAGTCTCGCTCTGTCACCCAGGCTGGAGTGCAATGGCGCTATCTTCAGCTCACTGCAACCTCCACCTCCCGGGTTCAAGCAATTCTCTTGCCTCAGCCTCCTGAGTAGCTGAGATTACAGGCGCCCGCCACCGTGCCCAGCTAATTTTTGTATTTTTATTAGAGACGGGGTTTCACCATATTGGCCAGGCTGGTCTCTTGGCCAGGCTGGTCTCAAACTCCTGACCTCGTGATCCGACTGCCTTGGCCTCTTGGCCTCCCGGCCTCCCAAAGTGCTTGGATTACAGGCGTGAGCCACCGCACCCAGCCTTATTTATGTATTAATTTAGAGATAGAGTCTCGCTCTGTCACCCAGGCTGCAGTGCAGTGGTGCAATCTCGGCTCACTGCAACCTCCGCCTCCCAGGTTAAAGTGATTCTCCTGCCTCAGCCTCCAAAGTATCTGGTATTACACGCGTGTACTACCATGCCCAGCTAATTTTTGTATTTTTAGTAGAGACAAGGTTTCACCATGTTGGCCAGGCTGGTCCTGAACTCCTGACCTCAGGTGATTCACCTGCCTCAGCCTCCCAAAGTGCTGAGATTACAGGTGTGAGCCACCACGCCCAGCCCCTATTTTATTTTTTTGAGACAGGGCCTTGCTCTGCCGCCCAGGCTGGAGTGCAGTGGTGTGATTGTTGCTCACTGCAGCCTTGACCTGCTGGCCTCAAGTGATCCTCCCAAATGAGCCTCCCAAATATCTGGGACCACAGGTGTGCACCACCACATGCTGCTAATTTTTGAATTTTTGGTAGCGATAAGGTTTTCCTGCGTAGTCCAGGCTGGTCTCGAACTCCTGGGCTCAAGTGATACTCCCGCCTGGGCCTTCCAAAGTGCTGGGATTGCAGGCGTGTGCCACCGCACCCGGCCGTGTATTACTTTTTTTTTTTTTTCCTCACTGCAAGCTCCGCCTCCCGGATTTACGCCACTCTCCTGCCTCAGCCTCCCAAGCAACTGGGACTACAGGTGCCCGCCACCTTGCCCGGCTAGTTTTTTTTGTATTTTTTAGTAGAGACGGGGTTTCACTGTGTTAGTCAGGATGGTCTCGATCTCCTGACCTCGTGATCCGCCTGTCTCGGCCTCCCAAAGTGCTGGGATTACAAGCTTGAGCCACCGCACCCGGCCCGTGTATTACTTTTATGGGTTCATATATATGTCCATAGAAATATAAATATTTAAAGAAATATTCTTTAAAAAATTCTATCAATAGATATTTCTTCTTTTCTTTTATTTTCTTTCTTTTTTTTTTTTTTCTGAGACAGAGTCTCACTCTGTTGTCCAGGCTGGAGTGCAGTGGCGTGATCTTGGCTCACTGTAACCCCTGCCCTGTCTCCCAGGTTCAAGTGATTCTTCCCAATGCTCAGGGGGACTCATTAAAGCAACCTTTCATAATTGCCTGTTCTGAGCAACACGTAAACGTTGTCCTTGAAGAATTACCGCATGGCAGCCGCCCTGGGCCTGGCTGGCAGCTCAAGGCTGTGAGTAACCTGGAACTTCTTCGACTGGGCCCCCCCTGGGGAGGGCATGGAGCCCAAGATTTGGTACCATAATTACTTGCGAGGCTTTCAAATTCCATGACAAAACGCAAATGCAAAGCCCTGGCTCCAGCAGCAGGCAGCTGTTGCGTGCTCCAGTATAGGAACTGCTGGATTCTAACCAGGGCTCTCCCATGCCCGGCTCTATAAACTTTCTCTATATTTTGCATTGTTTCCCTGAGGGTAGGAGATTCCCGTAAGTTGGGTCAAAGGGCAGGGAGGTTTCCGTGGTTCTCATTCGGCCCTGCTGCTGCCCTCCAGACGGATCAGCTGCCAGGGTGGCCCCGGTCATGCCAGCGCAGTAGGCGGTCAGGGCGCAGTTGGGGCAGCCGGCAGGGCAGAAGGGACGGGAGCTTGACCCGGGTTCTGATGGGCAGAGGGAGCCCGGGCAGGGGTGGGGGCAGCGTGCGGGCAGGCGAGGAGGGGAGAGAGCCAGGCAGTCAGGCAGAATTGAAGTGACTGGAGAAAAGCCGAAGGGCCGTGTCTGCCTGAGGCTGGAGACCACCCCAGGTCCACACAGTCCGCTGGGTGCCGGCACCGCTTGGAGCCGCAGGGAAAGCCAAGCACCGCTCTTTCTAGAGCCTTCTTTTTTTCCTATTGTTAGGGAATTCACGACGTCACACTTGTTTTCAAGTGAAAAGAGTTGTGTAGGCCACGAAAATCACGTGACTTGAAAGCTGACCCTGAGAGGCCTCAAAATAAATTCTGGTTTGCTGTGAAAGCCTCGGGTTATAGCGCTAAACTCCCCCCTCCACTGCCCCCCGAAAGTTTTATTCTCCTCTGCTTTTAGGGTGGGGTGTGGCGTAAACAACAGCTTGAGCAGCTCTGAGGGGGAGGGTGTTAGAGATCAGGCAGGTGGAGAAGGCAAGAGTTTTCAAGGATGTCGAAATAGTTTGAGGCGCCCCGTCCCATTATAAAAGTGATACGAGAGACAGCAAGAACGTGCTTCTGGACAGAAAACAGACTCTAAGGAAAGGCAGCCAGAGGTTCACGCTGGATCCTGCGGTCTTCCCTATCTGCGCCTCTGTGCCTCTCTTGCCCTTACAAGGCGCATGGATCAACTTTGGAACAGGTTCTAATTCCGCCCCAGATCCATCTGCGTCTTCCCACGCCTCAGAAATCTGACCTCAGGGCGCAAGCGCAGCCCCAGCCCTCCAAGCCTAGGTAGGCAGGGTTCTCCCATCCGAGAAAGGGCCGAGGGGAGGCTTCCGGGGCGGGACCGACGCGGCCCCTCCCACTCCGCGGGCGGTGGGTTCAGCCTGAACGTACTGCGGAGGCGGGGCCGACGAGGGATCCAGGGACCGGGCAGGTTCAGGCCCCTCCCATCAGGCGGCCAGCGCGAGCGGTAGAGGCGGGTCTGGAGGCGGGGCCTGCGTGGAGCCAGACGGCGCGGCTGCTGCCGGGGGCGGGGCCGACGGGCTGTGGCCCCGCCCTTGGCCGCCATTGCCGGGCCTGCCTGGCCGCCCTGCGCAGCGACCTTGCCTCCTCTTGCCCGGCGGAGCGGGTCAGCAGGCCTGACAGGGAGCCTTCCTGACCGAGCCCACGTCTCCCCACGGCCAGACAAGTCTCCGGCCCGGCCCGCGTCGCCAGTCCCCAGGCTTGGAGGAACGGCCCGAGCCCAGGAGAACCACATCTACGTCCCAGCCCCGGAGGCTCCTGTGGGCAAGATCGTGAGCCAACGGGTTCCTGAGGCCCCTCCTGGCCAGGCAGGGTTTCTCCGCGCGTTTCCGAGGAGCCCTGCCTGGCCGGGCGGCTGGACAAACAGGTCGTAGCACCGATCGCGCCCGCCCCCAGCAGGGGTCCTGCACAGGCTTGTCCCTGACCCCCACCCAAACCCGTTCTTCCGCTTTCCCCCCAAACAGTGCACTTGCCGGCGGTCCCAACCCAGCAGGAGGAGAGTGGACATGAGGTTGGCAGGTGGGTGGCTTCCGCAGCGAACGGGAGGAAGTTGAAAAGGGCACCTGGATGGAGGCCCAGCGTCCCGACATCTGTGTCTGGAGAGGCGCGGGTGGACCACTGGGTTTGGTTTTGGAAATTTCGGAGGACTCTGTACAAACACTCATTCCTTGACCTTAAGCAAATCCTTTCACGTCTGAGGACATCAGCTCCCCGAGCTACGATAGGAGGATTAGTATAGTCAGTATCTCCCAACGCAGGTAGTAGACCAGCTGCTTTTTGGAAAATGAGTGGTGAGAGAGAGGAGGTGGGGAGTCCAGGTGGAGAGGCGTGATCTTAGAGGGGAAGTGACAAAAGTGGCTGTGGGCTTCGACATGAACCCGATGACAGCCCTACTGTCACCTGGACAACTAAGATGAAGATCCTTGGGGAGGGATAGGTTGGGGCGGGGTAGGGAGTGGAAAGAACTCAGGAATTGAACTTCAGACTTGCTAAGGTGGTAACTTTGTGGACATATCCAAGTGGAGCTGGCCAGTGAGGAACCAGCTGGCAGGGAGTGGTTTCAAGAGAGGCCACAGCTGGAACTAGAAAATAGGAAGTCATTGACACATGGTGGTTAATTAAAGAGCTGGGAGTAGATGACATCATCTAAAAAGACACTACAGGCTGGGCACGGTGACTCACACCTGTAATCCCAGCAGTTTGGGAGGCCAAGGCGGGCAGATCACTTGAAGTCAGGAGTTTGAGACCAGCCTGGCCAACATGGTGAATCCCCATCTCTACTTAAAAAATACAAAAAAATTAGCGGGGCGTGGTGGTGGGTGCTTGTAATCCCAGCTACCGGTGAGGCTGAGGTTGCAGTGAGCCGAGATTGTGCCACTGCACACTCCAGCCTGGGTGACAGAGCTAGACTCCATCTCAAAAAAATAAAAAGACAGCTGGGCGCAGTGGCTTACGCCTGTTATCTCAACACTTTGGGAGGCCAAAGCGGGTGGATCACCTGAGGTTAAGAGTTCAAGACCGGCCGGGCGCGGTGGCTCAAGCCTGTAATCCCAGCACTTTGGGAGGCCGAGACGAGCGGATCACGAGGTCAGGAGATCGAGACCATCCTGGCTAACACAGTGAAACCCCGTCTCTACTAAAAAATACAAAAAACTAGCCGGGCGAGGTGGCGGGCGCCTGTAGTCCCAGCTACTGGGGAGGCTGAGGCAGGAGAATGGCGTAAACCCGGGAGGCGGAGCTTGCAGTGAGCTGAGATCCGGCCACTGCACTCCAGCCCGGGCGACAGAGCGAGACTCCGTCTCAAAAAAAAAAAAAAAAAAAGAGTTAAAGACCAGCCAACATGGTGAAACCCCATCTCTACTAAAAATACAAAAATTAGCTGGGCGTGTTGGCGGGTGCCTGTAATCCCAGCTGCTCGGGAGGCTGAGGCAGGAGAATCGCTTGAACCCAGGAGGCGAAGGTTGCAGTGAGCCGAGATTGTGCCATTGCATTCCAGCCTGGGGGACAAGAGCAAGACTCCATCTCAAAAAATTTAAAAAAAAAAAGACACTACAGGTAGGGACCAGAAGGCAGCCTGAGATGGAAGCCTGGGAAAGTCCAGCTTTTAAGGGGAGGGTAGAGGAGACGATCTAACTAAGGAGAATGAGGAGTGTCCAGAGAGATCGGGTCGGGAGAGTGTGCTGTCCTGAAAGCCAGCAGAGAAGTGAGTGCTTCTGTGAGGAGGACATGGGCAGCCCACTGAGAGGTCAAGGAAGATGGGAGCTGACAGGTGACCAGGGGTGGTGACACCACAAAGGTCATCAGCGGCCTTGGCAACAAGCTGATTTGGTGGGGTGGTGGAAGCCAGGCCAGACTGGAGTAGGGTGGGAGGGAGTAGGAGGTGAGATGATGGAATGAGTATAGATGACTTTTGAGGGGGTTGACAGGGAAAAGAAAGGTTAGGGGAAAGAGGATGGGGATGTGGTTTTGAAGAAGAGTGTTTGCTTTCTTAACATTGGAGATGTTGAAAATACAGGAGAAAGAGCGAGCTAGAGAGAGTGATCACTATTACAAGAAATCAGAGAAGGCTGGGGAGCTTGCAATCCAGGTCCCAGCAGATGACGGAACTGTTGTTTTTTTTTTTTTTTTTTTTTTTTTGAGACAGTCTTGCTCTGTCATCAGGCTGGAGTGCAGTGGCATGATCTTGGCTCACTTTAACCTCTGCCACCCAGGTTCAAGCGATTCTCCTGCCTCAGCCTCCTGAGTAGCTGCAATTACAGGCGCACGCCACCATGCCCGGCTAATTTTTGTATTTTCAGTAGAGGCGGGGTTTCACCATGTTTTTCAGGCTGGTCTCGAACACCTGACCTCGTGATCTACCCGCCTCGGCCTCCCAAAGTTCTGGGATTACAGGCGTGAGCTACTGCGCCTGGCTGGGACTGGTCTTAAAAGGGAGTAGGGACCCTTCTCCCTCAACAGGAGGAAAGGAGGGGCAGGTGGGTACCCAAATATATTGGTGGTTTCAGAGGCAGGAAGTTGAGGGGGTTCTTGGAAAGAGGGATGGAGCCCTTCTCGAGCAGAGAGTCCCCTCTCAGACCCGCCAGGGAGAACCAAACCCAGCAGCCTTAGGATTTGAACTCAGTTTCCTCTTTCCACCTGCCAGGGAGCTCAAGTCTCCCTCTCAGGCCTGGTGGAAGGCAACAGCTCTCCACCTCTTTGTCCTCCAGCCACTTCTTCCCAAGTGGCAGGGGAGATCCAGTCATGCAAGGCTATGGGGTCATTCTGGGGTTCGCTGGTATCTGAGGTGACCCCACCCCGCGTCTGTCCTGCCTGCAGGCCCTCTCCGCATTGTGGCCCTAGTCGTCAGTGTGGGTCTCACATGGATCGTGGTCAGCATCCTCCTGGGTGGGCCTGGCAGTGGCTTTCCTCGCATCCAGCAACTCTTCACCAGTGAGTGTGGGACCCCGCCTTATCCTTCTCTGGAGGCCACCAAGGTGGCCACATGGGCGTGTGGTTGAGGCTTGGGGTTGGGGGTTGACTTGGGTTTTCTATCTCCTCCCTGGCAGGCTACCTTTGGCTGTCCCCAGTCTGTCTCCTGACATCAGGCACAGCCTCCCCCACCACCCAGTTGCTTCATCTAGGAAAGCCAATACCCGATCACTAGAATTCTGTGCCCAACTGGAGTCAGTAGGGCCAGAGTAAGGGGCAGGGAGCTTCCACTGAACATGGGGAGTGATGCCCGGGTTGCTCCCTGTAGGCTCTGAGATGGAGAGGGGACTCTACACCTTGTTGACTGGTAATAGGTCACCTAAGTACTTTTTTATTTGTTTGACTGAGACAGTGTCTCACTTTGTCTCCCAGGCTGGAGTGCAGTGGTGCGATCTCGGTTCACTGCAACCTCTATCTCCTGGGTTCAAGCGATTCTAGTGCCTCAGCCTCCCAAGTAGCTGAGACTACAGGTGCGCACCACCAAACCCGGCTAATTATTATTATTATTATTGTGTTTTTAGTAGAGATGGGGTTTCACCATGTTGCCCAGGCTGGTCTCAAACTCCTGGGCTCAAGCAATCTACCCGCCTCGGCCTCCAAAAGTGCTACAGGCATGAGCCACTATGCCCGGCCAGGTCATCTAAGTACTTTTTCTAATCCGTTTCCCCCTGTTCCTGGAGTAGGGAGTTTTTCATCTGAACATGACTTACACTTGAGCGGGAAGCATGCCAAGGTCAGCCTGGCTTAGCCCCCAGCCCCTGAGCCTGACTGCCTGTGTTTACACTTCACGGTGTAAGGAGGGCCAGGCTGCCCTGCCGCAGGCCCTGGGAGGCTCCACACTAACAGAAACCACTCTGTATCCACAGGTCCAGAGAGCTCGGTGACTGCAGGTAAGGCCCCTGTCACCTCCCTTCCCTTTGTGATGCCCCTGCCTGCTCCCAGTCCTGTAGGGCTTCTGTTTTCCATTTATTCCTCCCAAAACCAGCTATCGCGGTTCACGGGGGCTGCTCACCACTGGAAACCTAGAAACTGAGTGACTTCCTGCCTGAACGTGATAGTGGGCCGGCCTAGGATAGGTACTCCCACTTGCAAAAGGGCAACTTGGAAGGAAGAAAGAGGTCACCAGTCCCAAGCAAGCCCAAAGCCCAGCAGGGCAAAATTCATTTGGTTTCAAGGCCTGAGGGGAATCAGGAATCCTCTGTGACCTGAGATTCTTTTTTCTGGGCCTGCCGGAATGACCCCATGCTCTGAAACAGGAGACAGCCCCACCCTCGGGACCACCCTTCCGTCCCTTCATCTTATCTCCGCCCCCTTCACTCCAGGTCAGCAGTGTTTCTGCTGGTATACGATTCTCAAGAGCCTTGTTGGTCTCTTGTGCAAGTTATAGGGTCCAAGCTATAAAGCCAGAATTTTCCTACAGACGCTTCCTAGATAACCCCATCTTCATTGCAGATTTCTGCTGAAAGGGTTGAGTGGACCCACAAGTCACATACCTCAGCTCTGGGACAAACGCTTGAACAGCCTTGCTCTTCTCTCCAGGGGACACTTTTGCAGTTTTTGTAACATGATTAGGCCGAGAATTTTCCACATCTTTGCTTTCTGGCTCCTTTGTGCTCAACAGTTTCTTCCTCATGTCTCTCCTCTTACATTTTACTATAAGCAGCAAGGAGAAGTCAGGCTATGCGCTCAACACTTTGCTTGGAAATCTCCTCAGCTGAATATCCAAGTTCAGCACTCAGCACTTACACATTCTCCTTTCCACAAAACACTAGAACACATTCAACCAAGGTCTTTTTTTTTTTTTTTGAGACAGAGTCTTGCTCTGTCACCCAGGCTGGAGTGCAGTAGAGGAATCCTGGCTCACTGCAACCTCTGCCTCCCGGGTTCAAGCTGTTCTCTCACCTCAGCCTCCTGATTAGCCGGGATTACAGGCACCTGCCACCACACCCAACTAATTTTCGTATTTAGTAGAGATGAGGTTTCACCATGTTGGTCAGGCTGGTCTCAAACTCCTGACCTCAAGTGATCCTCCCACCTCAGCCTCCCAAAGTGCTGGGATTATAGGTGTGAGCCATCACGCCTGGGCCAAGTTCCTTTATAACAAGCATCAGCTTTCCTCCAGTGCCCAATAACTGAAAAACATGTCCCTCATTTTCCTCTCAGGCTTAACCAAAAGCACCTTTCTTTTTCTTTTTCTTTTATTATTTATTTTTTGAATGTTTTGAGACAGGGTCTTGCTCTCTCACCCAGACTGGAGGGCAGTGGTGCAATCATAGCTCAAGTGATTCTCCTGCCTCAGCCTCCTGAGTAGCTGGGATTACAGGCATGCACCACCACAGCTAGCTTATTTTGTATTTTTTGTAGAGATGGGGTCTCACTATGTTGCCCAGGCTGGTCTTGATCAGCTGGCCTCAAGTGATGCTCCTGCCTTGGCCTCCCAAGGTGCTGGGATCACATGCGTGAATCACCACACCCAACCCAAAAGCACCTTTAACATTCATGTTTCTAGCAACGTTCTGTTCATGATGATGTTTGTATTCTCTAAGACCACAGAGGCTGTGTCTATTGCTCTCCCCTCCTCTCACCAGAATTACCTTTAACATCCATACTCCTACCAACAGTCTCTTAAAGGCAATCCAGACCTTTTCTAACATGTACCTCAAACTTCTACAGCCTTGATGTGGTTTAAATGTTGTCTCCAAAACTCATGTTGAAATATGTCAATGTGTTGGTCTTGAGAGCAGGACCTTTTTGAGGTAGTTAGGTCATGAGGGCTCTGCCCTCATGAATGGATGAATGCCATTACTATGGGTAAGTTAATTACCTTGAAGTTCAGCCCCCTTTTTTTCTGTGTCTCATATGCTTGCTTCTGCCTTCCACCTTTCTGCCACAGGATGACCCTTACCAGATGCCAGCGCCATGCTTTTGGACTTCCCAGCCTCCAGAATCATGAGCCAAATGAATCTGTTGTCTTTATAAATTACCCAGTCTGTGGTATTCTGTTATGGCCACAGCAAATGGACTAAGACAGGCCTTTACTGACTACCCAGTTCCAAAGCCATTTCCACATTTTTAGGTATTTGTTACCTAAGCATGACACTTCTGGTGCCAAAACCTGTATCCATTTCCTGGAACTGCCATTTCAACTGGGTGGCTTAAACAACAGAAATGGATTCTCTCCCCATTCTGAAAACCAGAAGTCTGAAATCAAGGTGTCACCAGGGCGGCACTCACTCTGAAAGTTCTACAGGAAGGTCCTTCTGACCTCCCCAGGTTCCAGTGGCCCCAGGCATACCTTGGCCTCTGGCTGTATCACTCCTGTCTCTTCCTCCAGTGTCCCATGGCTGTCTTCCCTCTGTGTGTCTTTGTCACTTCCGTTCTTATGAGGACATCAGTCATGTTGCATTAAGGCCCCACCTACTCCAATATGACCCCATCTGAATTCATTTCTCTGCAAAGGCCTATTTGCAAACATCACATTCTGAAGTACCAGAGATTAGAACTTCAACATATCTTGAGGGGACAGAATTCAACACATAAGGGAAGCCATCCTGCTGCAGTCCTCCCAACCAACCCCCATCAAAATTGGGAGACAGGCTGCACCCCCTGCCACACTACCCCCTGCCACACTGCCTTTGCTGTGGTTGGCCTCATCCATGCAGCTAGGTCCCCAGCCTGACTTACTTCACCCCTGCTTTGTTCCTGGCTGTGCAGTGGCCCAGGCCAGCCCTCAGCATCCTTTCTTTTCTCCCACCAGTAACAGAAAATCCTTCTGTCTTGGGTTCCTGTGGCCTCACCAGTAGGACATAGAGTATGGAAGTGTCCCCAGCCTTGGCCTGAGCCACATCCCCCTATTTGTTCCCTGCTCTGCGGTCACTTGTTCTACCATGTGTGCTGGTCCTGACCTCCCCTTCAGATCTCAGGTGACCTCAGGGCCAGGCCCATGGGTAACACCTGCTATCCCTGCCCAGCGCCACGGGCCAGGAAGTACAAGTGCGGCCTGCCCCAGCCATGTCCTGAGGAGCACCTGGCCTTCCGTGTGGTCAGCGGGGCCGCCAACGTCATTGGGCCCAAGATCTGCCTTGAGGACAAGATGTGAGCTCCCTGGGGTGAATGGGGATCAGGGAGGGAGTGGGGGATCCAGGGCCGGGTCTGCAAGGGAGAGTGGAGCAGATGTGCCCATGTGGGATCTCCCCGTCCCCTGCCCCTAACTAGGCTGATGAGCAGCGTCAAGGACAACGTGGGCCGTGGGCTGAACATCGCCCTGGTGAACGGTGAGGCCCCTGGCTGAGTGTGGCCTGCCGCCCTCCTTCCCTGCTCCCTCCCCAGGAGGCCTCTGGGTGTTTGCCCTCCCTTCCCCTCCCCTTCAGGATCTCCCAGGGAGGCCCAGGAAGGAGTCTGTGCAAAGCCGAAGGCTCCACAGAGGAGTGACCCAATGAACAAAAAGGCACGATGGCAAAAAATAAAGCACTGGGGAGGGTTCTGGGAGGTCGGGGGTGCTTCATGGAGCCCCCAGAGGGCCTCAAATGCCAGACAGAGGCACCATGGCTTGGGGTGGGATGCAGCTGCCTGAACAAATGAATGAATATTGGGGGACTGTTTGAAAGCTTCCAGAAGGGCTGCCCCCCCCGTTGCTGCCCGCCTGCCGTGCCCTGAGGCTGGCCTGGCTCACCCAGCAGGGCCCTCCCTCCTGACACAGGGGTCAGCGGCGAGCTCATCGAGGCCCGGGCCTTTGACATGTGGGCCGGAGGTGAGTTATAGCGCAGCATCTTGCATTTTGACTGCAGCAAAATGACCTGGGCAGCTTCCCCTGAGACACTGCTCTCTCTCTGTCTGTACTTGGGGCTTCTCAGTCACCTCCTTGGTTTCGGAAATGACAGGGGCATCACCAGCTTGGTTTAGAGGCTGTGGGAGGTCATGGGGATGCCTCAGCTTCCTATACCAGTCTGTCCCTTGGCGGGGCATGTCCCAGGGCAATCCCTACTTCTGTTTCCTTGTTTGGAGAACAGGGGCTGGTGGGAGGGTGCTCAGTGGTACCTGATGACCCCTGTTCCGTGGCATCTGCCCCCCGCCAGATGTCAACGACCTGTTGAAGTTTATTCGGCCACTGCACGAAGGCACCCTGGTGTTCGTGGCATCCTACGACGACCCAGCCACCAAGTAAGTACTTGGGGAGGCCAGCCTCAGCCTTGCCCTTCTGCAGCGACAGCTGATACCTCTTCCTCCCATGCTGCAGGATGAATGAAGAGACCAGAAAGCTCTTCAGCGAGCTGGGCAGCAGGAACGCCAAGGAGCTGGCCTTCCGGGATAGCTGGGTGTTTGTGGGGGCCAAGGGTGTGCAGAACAAGAGCCCCTTTGAGCAGGTATGGTGGGTGCTTGGCATCATCCCCACCAGCACAGGGCAGCCCGTCACCCCTTCTGCCTACATGCCACGCGGCTCCCTGACTGCTCACGCCCCAGCAGGGGACCATCCCCAGTCCAGCTATGAGGGGTGGGCCAGCGCAGCTGGTGCCATGTTTCCCTGGGGTGGGTGGAGGGGCCGAGTGCCCTGAGAGTGTACTGTTGGCCAGCACAGCACAGGTGACTGAAAGCCTGGGCCCTGGTCCACTCCTGTCCCCTGTCCCTGAGGGCCAAGGTCATGACTTTCTGCTCCCCTCCCCGCAGCACGTGAAGAACAGTAAGCACACCAACAAGTACGAAGGCTGGCCCGAGGCACTGGAGATGGAAGGTTGCATCCCGCGGAGAAGCACGGCCAGCTAGCACGGCCAGCGCCAGGACCAGGCCGAGGGAGGCCAGGCCAAGGGAGGCACGCGCGCTGCCGGGTGGACGGAGGCCGAGGCCCACACCCCACGCCTGGGCAGGAGTGCTCTGTGGCCCCAACACATTGGGGCTCTGAGGCAGTGACCAGAATGTGGTCTCAAGGTGGTGGAGGATATGGGGGCTGCAGGGGCTAGCTCTGCCGCACTTTGTCACGGGAGCCCAGGGTACCCGCCTCCTTTTCATAACACTGTTCTCCCGGTCAGCCCATCTAGCCCTGTCCTCCTCCATTCTTCACACCATCTCCGTCCCCATCCTGAGTCCTGGAACAGCCCTGGGTGCCCGCCCCTCACTGTGCAACTCTGGGAGCAGACCCTGGCAGGTTGGGACATCTTCCAGAACCTCTCCCGTCTGGAACCACCCTCTGCACTGCGGGCTAAACATGTTTCCAGTGTGATTCCTTCCAGTGAGCCAAACCCGGTGGCTGCTTCATGAGCAGGCTGGCCCGGGGTGGTAAAGCAGCTGGAGCCTGATCATGGTCCCGTCCGCAGTTTGTCAGGGGGCCCACCTTCTAGATGACCCCTTAATAAAGTGATGGCCCCACAGAAGAAATGCCTTCAGATGCTGTTGTCAGTGCGGAGTCAGGGGTGATGGTGTCCTCTGGGGTGTGGGAGGACAGATTCCAGAGTCTTAACCAACCTGCTCCCACAGCCCTAGCAGACAGCCTTTTGTCTCAAGGGCTCCTGCCACCAACAGGCCCTGCTGTGACTGAGATGTGACTCAAGCAGTGATCAGAGCGGCCCCAGGTAGTGCCACCATGGCTTTGTCTGGGAGACATGATTCCACATTCAGGGGCTGCAGGAAACTCAACAACTCCCTCTGACCCAGTGCAGGCCTGTAGGGACAGGGACAGGGATTAACACCAGCCCAGGCCCCCCCGCCACACCCCCATCATCATCCAAGAGCACGTGTCGCCCACAGACTTTGACTGCCTTTGAAGTCAGGGTTTGAGGGGTCGAGTCACTTGGGCTTTTCGCGTGTCTCGCAGGTTACAGTTAATACCTCCCTTCGCTGAGCGAGAGCCAGCAAGTTAGAAGCAATTTTGCTGGAATAAAATCCAGAGGCCCAGAAGCAGTCTGAGTTCAGCGAAAGGAGAGAAGGAAGTTCCTAGATGGGAGGCACTGTGGTGTCCTTGACAGGGCCACATTAGGGGCGATGGACTTAAGAGCCGACCCCAGGAAGAGTGTAGAGCTCAGACAGAGCCTCAGAAGACAAAAGTGCTTCCAGAGCAGGCACATGTGGGGTTGGAGGCACAAGGGTGCCCTGGAAGAGAGACTCACCAGGCAGGAAATGATGGTGATTCCAGGACTGAAAAGATCACACAGCCAATACCCAGTCCTGTCTCTGCATCAGGAACTTTCTACATGTATTCCCTTTTTTTTTTTTTTTTCTTTTGTAAATGTTCTTTCTTAGAACCATTTTAGGTTCACAGCAAAACTGAGTGGAAAGGTCAGAGTTCCTGTGTGCCCCCTGCCAGCCTCCAGCGTCCCATCTGTTGCTGTCAATGAACCAGCATTGGTGCTCACATGAGGCTTCACTCTGCTGTTGGACATTCGATGGGTTTGGACAAAAATGTGTAATGATGGATCCACTGCAGGATCATACATACTTCACTCTTTAGATTTGCTATGGAAAATTGCAAACATCTCCAGAAGACAGACTAGCATACAGTCAGCCCTTCATATCCACGGGGGTTCCATGTCCACAGATTCAACCAACCACAGATTGGAAATATTTGAAAAAAATAAAAATACAAGAATAAAAAATAGTACAAGTAAAAAACAATACAGTGGCCAGGCGCAGTGCCTCACGCCTGCAATCCCAGCACTTTGGGAGGCCAAGGCGGGCAGATCACAAGGTTAGGAGATCGAGACCATCCTGGCTAACATGGTGAAACCCTGCCTCTACTAAAAAATACAAAAAATTAGCCAGGCGTGGTGGCGGGAGCCTGTAGTCCCACCTACTCAGGAGGCTGAGGCGGGAGAATGGCGTGAACCCGGGAGGCAGAGCTTGCAGTGAGCCGAGATCGCGTCACTGCACTCCAGCCTGGGCGACAGAGCGCGACTCTGTCTCAAAAAAAAAAAAAAAAAAAATTAGCCAAGCGTGGTGACAGTAATCCCAGCTATTCAGGAGGCTGAGGCAGGAGAATCACTTGAACCCGGGAGGCAGAGGTTACAGTGAGCCAAGATCATGCCATTGCGCTCCAGCCTGGGCAACAAAAGCAAAACTTCATCTCAAGAAAAAAAAAAAACAATACAGTGTAGGCTCTCACAGTGGCTCATGCCCTATAACCCAGCACTTCGGGAGGCCAAGGTGGGCAGGTCATTTGAGCCCAAGCATTCGAGACCAGCCTGGGTAAAATTGCGAGACCCCATCTCTACAAAATAAATAAAGAAAATTAGCCAGACATGGTGACACGCATCTGTAGTCCCAGCTACTTGAGAGGCTGAGACAAGAGGATCACTTGAGCCCAGGAGGTCAAGGATGTCATGAGCCAAGATCACACCACTGCACTTCAGCCTGGGCAACAGAGTGAGATCCTATCAAAAAACAAGAAACAATACAGTGTAATAGCTATTTGCATAGCATTTGTATTGTATTAAGCATGATAAATAATCTAGAGATGGTTTAGATTCTATGGGACTAGGCTTGGTAGCTCATGTCTGTAATCCCAGCACTTATGGAGGTTGAGGCAGGCGGATTGCTGCAGTCCAGGAGGTTGAGGCTGCAGTGAGCCATGACTGTGCCAGTGCACTCCAGCCAGGGTGACAGAGCAAGACCTTGTCTCAAAAAAAAAAAAAAAAAAACACGCCGCGCACAGTGGCTCACACCTGTAATCCCAGCACTTTGGGAGACTGAGGTGGGCAGATCATCTGAAGTTGGGAGTTTGAGACCAGCCTGGCCAACATGGTAAAACCCTGTCTCTACTAAAAACACAAAAATCAGCCGGGTGTGGTGGCACATGCCTGTGATCCTAGCTATTCAAGAGGCTGAGGCAGGAGAATCGCTTGAACCTCGGATGTGGAGGTTGCAGTGAGCCAAGGTTGCACCATTGCACTCCAGCCTAGGCAACAAGAGTGAAACTGCATCTGAAAAAAAAAAAATCTGAGATTACTATGTGGTCAAATCACTATTCTTGCAGGCAAAATTTGATCAAAGTAAATTTATTTTACAAACAAATTTGTATTACTCTGATTAGTAAAAATCAGGATGACCTTAGAGAGAAAAAGTTGTTTCTTTTTCTTTTTTTTTTTTTTTTTTTTTTTTTTTTGAGACAGCGCCTCGCTCTGTTGCCCAGGCTAGAGTGCAGTGGCGGGATCTCGGCTCACTGCAAGCTCCGCCTCCCGGGTTCACGCCATTCTCTTGCCTCAGCCTCCCGAGTAGCTGGGACTACAGGCACCTGCTGGCACGCCCAGCTAATTTTTTTTTTTTTTTTTTTTTTTTTTGTATTTTTAGTAGAGACAGGGTTTCACCATGTTAACCAGGATGGTCTTGATCTCCTGACCTCGTGATCCGCCCATCTTGGCCTCCCAGAAAGTTGTTTCTAAAGGAAAAACACTAAAATATGCCTGTTATTAGATTGCAGCCCTTTGCATTGTTTCTTATCTACATGAAGACAGGACTAGACCCCAAATCCTCCTAATTTCCTCTAATATTTGGCTAACACTCTCCAAGTAAGAAAAAAAAAAAAACCTGTTATGTTGCTAAAGGCCTTGAAGCTGGAGCTAGAAAACTTGGTATAAATATCAAGGGACAAGTTTCATGCCTAATGTATGGGTCACACAGAAAGTTCTCCAAACCACCTGATGCCATAACCAGAGACATTCAAACTGCAAACCAGAACAAGAAGTTGAGTTTTTTGGCTGGGCATGGTGGTTCACGCCTGTAATCCCAGCAGTTTGAGAGGCCGAGGCGGGTGGATCACTTGAGGTCAGGAGTTCGAGACCAGTCTGGCCAACATGGTGAAACCCCATCTCTACCAAAAATACTTTTTAAAAATTAGCTGCGTGTGGTGGCACGCACCTGTAATCCCAGCTACTCGGGAGGCTGAGGCAGGAGAATTGCTCGAACCCGGGAGGCAGAGGTTGCAGTGAGCCGAGATCATGCTGCTGCACTCCAGCCTGGGCGACAGAGCGAGACTCTGTCTCAAAAAAAAAAAAAAAAGAAGAAGAAGTTGAGAGCTTCACCCATCAAAATGAAAATCTTGTCACTCTTAATTTTTCCTTCCTTATGTCTGCCTTTTCGTTGACGGGATAATGGTGTAATTTAAACTGCACAATCAATAGCTTCTATCAGTAACCTCACAGAACCTGACCTAAGAGAACCTTCAGTATCTATTGGTTAAATCAGGAAATATCTGTTCTATTGCTAATAGCACCTGCTGAACCTGGATAAATTTCCCTGGAGAACTTGAGGCCCCATATACACTAAATTACAAAACATAGGTTATAACAGGTCACATAGGTTATAATGGGTCTCACCAAATTCCCCATGGTCATTTGATTTATTGACTTGATTGCCTTTAAGCCTAGGTTCATAGCTCAAAACCATTATGAAAACTGGGGGTATCATATTACTATTAATATTAATTTGTATTTTCCTTTTAACAATTTGTACTTATTACTTTTTTTTTTTTTTGTACTTATTACTTGTGAAGCTTCTGCAGAAGTACAGCTGTGGCTGGGTGCGGTGGCTCAAGCCTGTAATCCCAGCACTTTGGGAGGCCGAGACGGGTGGATCACGAGGTCAGGAGATGGAGACCATCCTGGCTAACACGGTGAAACCCCGTCTCTACTAAAAAATACAAAAAACTAGCCGGGCGTGGTGGCGGACGCCTGTAGTCCCAGCTACTCGGGAGGCTGAGGCAGGAGAATGGCGTGAACCCGGCAGGCGGAGCTTGCAGTGAGCTGAGATCCGGCCACTGCACTCCAGCCTGGGCGACAGAGCGAGACTCCGTCTCAAAAAAAAAAAAAAAAAAAAGAAGTACAGCTGCTAACAGAATATGCTGGCCTGGGGCTTCCAGACGATGGCCAAAAGACCACGGAACACAAAAAATTGAACGTAAAGATGGACTTCAGGTAGACTTAGTCTGAGTGCAACTTTCCCCGAATTTCCAGTGTTGCTCAGATGTGCCTAAAGGGGTTTTGACACTGACTCCTAGTTGTCAATCACTCCCTCTTATCTGGAACCAGACCAACAGCCCAGGACAGGTCCATCCCAGTACTGAGGGACAATCCAAACCCACTGCTTTTGAAGAAAGATCACGATCAAAAAGGGGAAATGTGAAAGTTGCCAGAAGCAAAATGGAGTCACTTGTATTAAAAACAAAACAGGTGTGGTGGCTCATGCCTATAATCCCAGCACTTTGGGAGGCTGAGGTGGGCGGATCACTTGAGGTCAGGAGTTTGAGACCATCCTGGCCAACATGGTAAAACCCTGTCTCTAGTAAAAATAGAAAAATTAGCTGGGCGTAGTGATGCAGGCCTGTAGTCCCAGCTACTCAGGAGGTTGAGGTGGGAGAATTGCTGGAACTCGGGAGATGGAGGTTGCAGTGAGCCAAGAGCGCACCACTGCACTCCAGCCTGGGTGACAGAGTGAGACTGTGTCTCAAAAAACAAAAGAAAACAAAACAAAACAAAAAATCCCTGCCAGGTGTGGTGGCACATGCCTATAGTCCTAACTACTCAGGAGGCTGCAGCAGGAGAACTGCTTGAGCCCAGGAGTTCTGGGCTATAGTGTGCCATGCCAATCAGGTGTCCACAAAAAGCTCAGCATCAGTATCCTGGGAGTGGAGGACCACTAGGTTGTCTAGGGAGGAATGAACCAGCCCAGGCTGGAAATGGAACAGGTTAAAACTTCCATGCTAGGCCAGGTGCGGTGGCTCGCCCCTGTAATCTAGCACTTTCGGAGGCTGTCGTGGGAGGATCCCTTGAGCCTAGGCGTTCGAGATGAGCCTGAGCAACATAGGGAGACCCTGTCTCTACAAATTTTTTTTTTTTTTAGTTAGCCAGGCATGGTAGTACACACCTGTATTCCTAGCTACTGGGGAGGCTGAGGCAGGAGGATCACTTGAGCACAGGATTTCTGGGCTGTGGCATGCTATTCTGATCTGGTGTCTTCACTAAACTCAGCATCAATATGGTAACTTCCTGGGAGCAGGAGACCACCAGGTTTCCTAAGGAAGGGTGAACTGGGCCAGCTCAGACACAGAGCAAGTCAACACTCCCATGCTGATCAGTAGTAGGATCGCTCCATGAAAAGCCACTGCACTTCCAGCAGGGTCACATAGCGAGACCCCACCTTAAAAAAAAAAAACCTGAAAACGGGAGCTGGGGAAGGCCATGAAGAGAAGGTTCTCATGCGTGATACCTGACAGCAAAACCCATCATGAGACTCTGCAAAAACTATAACCCCGTACAATGGCTATCATCACCTGACACAGAGAGAATACTTCTGTGAAGACACTACCCAGCAACTGCCTGTCCAAACTTGGACTGATGCCACCTTTGTTGTTAATCCTTGTAGCCAAGGATAATTACCTGAAAACAATTATGTAATTCTCATTTTTTCTTTAAAAACCTTTGTTGGCCAGGCACGGTGGTTCACACCTGTAATCCCAGCACTTTGGGAGGCTGAGGAGGGCAGATCACCTGAGGTTGGGAGTTCAAGACCAGTCTGACCAACATAGTGAAACCCCGTCTCTACTAAAAATACAAAATCAGCTGGGCATGGTGGCCCATGCTTGTAATCCCAGCTATTCGGGAGGCTGAGGCAAGAGAATCGCTTGAACCCGGGAGGTGGAGGTTGCAGTGAGCCGAGATCGCGCCATTGCACTCCAGCCTGGGAAACAAGAGCCAAACTCCATCTGAAAAACAAATAAACAAACAAAAACACCTCTGTCAGCCTGCTGCCATGGCTCATGCTTGTAATCCCAGCACTTTGGAAGGCTGAGACAGGAGAATTGCTTGAGCACAGGAGTTCGGGACCAGTGTAAGGCAACATGGTTAAACCCCATCTCTACAAAAAATACAAAAAAATTAGCCAGGCATGGTGGCACATGCCTGTAGTCCCAGCTACTTGAGGGAGCGGAAGTGGAAGGGTCACCTGAGTCTAGGAGGTGAAGGCTGCAATTAGCCAGTATCACACCACTGCACTCCACCCCGGGCAACAGAGTGAGACCCTGCCTTAAAAACAAACAAACAGGCCGCGCGCTGTGGCTCACGCCTGTAATCCCAGCACTTTGGGAGGCCGAGGCGGGCGGATCACAAGGTCAGGAGATCGAGACCATGGTGAAACCCCGTCTCTACTAAAAATACAAAAAATGAGCCGGGCGCGGTGGCGGGCGCCTGTAGTTCCAGCTACTCGGGAGGCTGAGGCAGGAGAATGGCGTGAACCCGGGAGGCGGAGCTTGCAGTGAGCCAGGATCGCGCCACTGCACTCCAGCTTGGGCGACAGAGCGAGACTCCGTCTCAAAAAACAAACAAACAAACAAACAAACAAACAAAAAACAACCACAAAAACCTTTTTCTCCCTTCACCTCCCTGAATATACACAGTTTACTACAGCACACACATTCCCATTGCAATACCCATTCCAAATATCATCTTCTTTTAGTCTCCCTCTCTGTGGCGTAGGATGGCATTCCCAACACTTCAGTACAAGTCCCTGGGGACTAACCCTCATTGGTCCAGATTGGATTATGGCATTATGTTTGCATCAGTCTGAGTGGCTGGCTGGCTGCACCTGCTTATGTGCCCACTCCAGGGCCCAGCGCTGGGGCCATCCACATGCAAACCATGCATACTGAGAGTGGAGGACAGATGGTTCCCCCAAAGAAAACTAAGGTGCTGCAACCTGATGCCCGGCAGGCAAAAGTGACAGGTGTCATTATACTTCCCTGTGGATACTCAATGTACCTCATACTTACACTAGCATATGCCTTCCATGCCTTTTAAAATATTTTTTTTTTTTTTTTTTTTTTGAGACGGAGTCTCGCTCTGTCGCCCAGGCTGGAGTGCAGTGGCCGGATCTCAGCTCACTGCAAGCTCCACCTCCCGGGTTCCCGCCATTCTCCTGCCTCAGCCTCCCGAGTCGCTGGGACTACAGGCGCCCACAACCGCGCCCAGCTAATTTTTTGTATTTTTAGTAGAGACGAGGTTTCACTGTGGTCTCGATCTCCTGACCTTGTGATCCGCCCGCCTCGGCCTCCCAAAGTGCTGGGATTACAGGCGTGAGCCACCGCGCCCGGCCTAAAATATTTTTTAATCTGTTTATGTAGAAATAGGATCTTCCCATGATGCCCAGGCTGGTCTTAAACTCCTGGGGTCAAGCAATCTTCCCCCCTCGGCCTCCCAAAATGCTGGGATTACAGGTATGAGCCACCTCGCCTGGCCTCCTTATTTATCAAATACTGTTTCTGGGCCAGGCACGGTGGCTCATGCCTGTAATCCCAGCACTTTGGGAGGCTGAGGCGGGCAGATCACGAGGTCAGGAGTTTGAGACCAGCCTGGCCAACATGGTGAAACCCCATCTCTACTAAAAATACACAAATTAGCTGGGTGTAATCCCAGCTACTCGGGAGGCTGAGGTAGGAGAATCACTTGAACCCGGGAGGCAGAGGTTGCAGTGACCCAAGATTGTGCCACTGCACTCCAGTCTGGGCAACAGAGTGAGACTCTGTCTCAAAACAAAAAACAAAAAACAAACAAAAAAAACTGTTTCTGGAGGTCCCTGCCTCAAGAGTTGTTGCTATCATTTGTTCCATCTGTTTTTTCAGTCCAAATGACTTCTCTTTGGGCACTAGATATCCTCACCTCTTCCTCCTTCTCTTCTAGGGTAAATAATAATAATAATAATAATAATTATTATTATTATTATTATTATTTTGAGACAAGGTCTCACTTTGTTGCCCAGGCTGAAGTGCAGTGGCGTGATCCCAGCTCACTGCAGCCTCCATCTCCCCGGGTTCAAGTGACCCTCCCACATCAGCCTCCCGAGTAGCTGGGACTACAGGCGCATGCCACCACGCCAGGATAATTTTTGTATTTTTTGTAGAGACGGGGTTTTGCCATGTTGCCCCGGCTGCTCTTGAACTCCTTAGCTCAAGTGATCCACCCGCCTCGGCCTCCCAAAGTGCTGGGATTACAGGCGTGAGCCACCGAGNACAAATTAGCTGGGTGTAATCCCAGCTACTCGGGAGGCTGAGGTAGGAGAATCACTTGAACCCGGGAGGCAGAGGTTGCAGTGACCCAAGATTGTGCCACTGCACTCCAGTCTGGGCAACAGAGTGAGACTCTGTCTCAAAACAAAAAACAAAAAACAAACAAAAAAAACTGTTTCTGGAGGTCCCTGCCTCAAGAGTTGTTGCTATCATTTGTTCCATCTGTTTTTTCAGTCCAAATGACTTCTCTTTGGGCACTAGATATCCTCACCTCTTCCTCCTTCTCTTCTAGGGTAAATAATAATAATAATAATAATAATTATTATTATTATTATTATTATTTTGAGACAAGGTCTCACTTTGTTGCCCAGGCTGAAGTGCAGTGGCGTGATCCCAGCTCACTGCAGCCTCCATCTCCCCGGGTTCAAGTGACCCTCCCACATCAGCCTCCCGAGTAGCTGGGACTACAGGCGCATGCCACCACGCCAGGATAATTTTTGTATTTTTTGTAGAGACGGGGTTTTGCCATGTTGCCCCGGCTGCTCTTGAACTCCTTAGCTCAAGTGATCCACCCGCCTCGGCCTCCCAAAGTGCTGGGATTACAGGCGTGAGCCACCGAGTCCTGGGGTAAACTACTGATTCCCTAAACCAACTAGGAACATTCTCTTGCCTTTAATTTAGCTATTCCCTTTTCCTGCAGACAAAGCCACCAATTCTTCATGTCAGATATTCCACCTGCCCACTCGGGCTTTTCAGGGAAGGCTGAAGTGATTGACAACAACAGACAGCAGTCTTCTGACTGCATTTGCTCTCCTTGACCTCTGGCAAAAACAAGAATTGGTGGCTGCCAAGTGGTTAGTTCCAGGTGAGTTTCACTGACAGCATCAGGTAGGCCCAAGAGCACAGGCAAGTAGAATACAAAAATTCACATTTCCTTCAAAAAGGACACAACTTTTTGCTTTTCCTTCTTTGGGTTTTCCAGCTGACTCCTTTCTCCCTCTGGCCAATTTTACCCCATCCTTAGACAGTCCCTACCCTTACTGCCCTTTTCCAAATTGCAGTCTTCAGCCCCAGCATGTGCCAAGTCAAGCCCTCTCACCTGTTCTAGTCTAAATACTGTCTACTTCCATCAGGACCCTTCAACCCCATTTGAAAGGGACAGAACAACCTTTCCAGAACACCAAGTACAAACACACAAATCACTTCTGCCTTACGGATCCCTGGAGGCTAAAGAATGGCTGAGAGTTATGGTTGCAAATGTTTTTGATCATCCACACATCAAACCCTTATAAGAACTTTCAGCATATGTATATTTGCTCATATTATGTGCACATACTAACTTGAACTTTGTAAAACACACACAAAAAAACTTTTTTTTTTTTTGAGATGGAGTCTTGCTCTGTCACCCAGGCTGGAGTGCAGTGGCATGATCTCAGCTCACTGCAACCTCCGCCCCACCCCGGGTTCAAGAGATTGTCCTGCCTCAGCCTCCCAAGTAGCTGGGAATACAGGCGCACACCACCACGCCCGGCTAATTTGTTTGTATTTTTAGTGGAAGCGGGGTCTCACCGTGTTATCCAGGATGGTCTCGATCTCCTGACCTTGTGATCCACCCGCCTCAGCCTCCCAAAATGCTGGGATTACACGTGTGAGCCACCGCACCTGGGTAACAGAGTGAGACCCTGTCTCTAAATAAATAAATAAATAAACTTTTAAAATAAATTTAAATATCAATAAATTAATTAAAAGTATATTATTTGGCTGGGCGCAGTGGCTCACGCCTGTAATCCCAGCACTTAGGGAGGCTGAGGCCGGTGGATAGTTTGAGGTCAGGAATTCGAGACCAGCCTGGCCAACATGGCAAACCCTGTCTCTACTAAAAAATATAAAAATTAGGCCGGGCGCGGTGGCTCAAGCCTGTAATCCCAGCACTTTGGGAGGCCGAGACGGGCGGATCACGAGGTCAGGAGATCGAGACCATCCTGGCTAACACGGTGAAACCCCGTCTCTATTAAGAAATACAAAAAACTAGCCGGGCGAGGTGGCGGGCGCCTGTAGTCCCAGCTACTCGGGAGGCTGAGGCCGGAGAATGGCGTGAACGCGGGAGGCGGAGCTTGCAGTGAGCTGAGATCCGGCCACTGCACTCCAGCCTGGGCGGCAGAGCGAGACTCCGTCTCAAAAAAAAAAAAAAATAAAAAAAAAAATAAAAATTAGCCGGGTGGTAGTGGCGCATGCCTGTACCTCTCAGCTACTCAGGAGGCTGAGGCAGGAGAATCGCTTGGATCCGGGAGGTGGAGGTTGCAGTGAGCCAAGCTTAGGCCACTGCACTCCAGCCTAGGCGACAGAGCGAGACCCTGTCTCAAAAATAAATAAATAAATAAATAATAAAATCAAATGTATATTATTTATTTGAAACATTAGAGACATGGGTGGTTTTGTTCAGTTTTTTTTTTTTTTTTTTTTTTCACATCTGCAACCATGTGTCTTGTGCACCTACCTGCGGCAAATACCTCCGACTCCATCAGTCTTGACAAGAGGTTGAAGTGTGCAGATTGATTCCAGTTGCCCCAACAAGCTTTGGGAACATATGATCCCCCTTCGCTCTGCACCTCTGTACTGTCTTCCGACACTCTTTCTACACGTTCCCATCATATTTGTCCCCAACCTTCTGTCTTCTATTCCTTTACCACGAAGCCTCCGCACCTTGCTAGTGGCGCCAAAGTTTGGAAAGGCAGACAAGTTCACTTAATGTTCCACGATATAGAAATTGGCCCTTGGCCGGGCGCGGTGGCTCAAGCCTGTAATCCCAGCACTTTGGGAGGCCGAGACGGGCGGATCACGAGTTCAGGAGATCGAGACCATCCTGGCTAACACGGTGAAACCCCGTCTCTACTAAAATACAAAAAAAAAAAAAAAATTAGCCGGGCGAGGTGGCGGGCGCCTGTACTCCCAGCTACTCGGGAGGCTGAGGCAGGAGAATGGCGTGAACCCGGGAGGCGGGGCTTGCAGTGAGCTGAGATCCGGCCACTGCACTCCAGCCTGGGCAACAGAGCCAGACTCCGTCTCAAAAAAAAAAAAAAAAAAAAAGAAAAAGAAATTGGCCCTCGCCGGGCGCAGTGGCTCACGCCTGTAATCCCAGAACTTTGGGAAGCCGAGGCGGACGGCTCACGAGGTCGGGAGTTCGAGACCAACCTGGCCAACATGGTGAAAGCCCGTCTCTACTAAAAAATACAAAAATTAGCCGGGCGTGGGGGCGGGCGCCTGTAATCTCAGCTATGCGGGAGGCTTAGGGAGGAGAATGGCTTGAACCCGGGAGGCGGAGGTTGCAGCGAGCTGAGATCGTGCCACTGCACTCCAGCCTGGGCGACAGAGCGAGACTCAGTGTCAGAAGATAAATAGAAAAAGGCGCTCGGTCAATGCTTGAACGAAAGGAGGAACTCCGCACAGAAGCCGGCGTCCAGGTCGGTCAAACTCAGCCCTGAGGCCCCAGGGCTGGGCACCCTGAGCGGCAACGTGGCCAAAACCCTAACCCCGGGCTCACAGCCCTAGCGGCAGCCCACGGGCGCCCCAGCCCTGCTAACGGCTAACCCTCTGTCCCACTGCCTTTAGAGGTCGCAGCGTAATCGGGAATGCCTGGGGCTCCCTCCCAGAGCGGGTCGCCCTAGCAATCACAACAAGTTCAGATGCGCTGCCAAGCGATTGGTCCAGGCAGCGCCGGGCGCCGACCAGCTTACCCGCACCGCGCCCGCGCCCGCGCGGGCGCGTCATTCCCAGAGACGTCACAACCGGTCGGAACCCAGCGAGCCGCTGGAGTTGAGCGGGACGCTGAGGGAGGGGTGGGGCCCTGACGCGCTGGGCGGGGAAGGGCGGGGCCTCGGTGGGGCGGGGCCCTGACGGGCCGAGCTCGCGGGCGTCTGCTGGCCCGGCAGACGCTGCAGCTGAGCTGCGCCGTGGCTGTGGCAGGTGAGAGCCTCCGGAAGGGAGGCGGCCTCTGGCCCCGACCCCGCTCCGCGATCGCCCACTCGGGCGCCCGGTCGGGCCTGGCAGGGAAGGGCCGCCGCCGCTCGTTCGCGAGGCCTGGCGGGGCCGCGGGGCCCAGGAATGTCGTAAGGTGCTCCCCCAGACCCCGAGACGGCCCGAGCGGGTCGCCGCCTGTGGGACGGCGGCGTGCCCTTCCTTTCCTCCCTCCCAGGTCCGCGCCAGAGCTCTGCTAACGACCCGTCCGACAACTTCCGGACTCCCAGGTACGGAGGAGCCCTTGCCAGTTACCCCGAACACCTGGCCGGTGTGGAAGGGCCGGGACTCCCTCCCCTGACTTGGGGGTGCATCTGCTCAAACTCTGTCGGCCCCTCAAGCAGAAGTGGTGTGGGATCTGGGCCAAACCCCTCTTAGAGTGAGTCAGAGCCACCAGCCCTACTGGAGGGATGGGGCATGGGGTGAATGGCCCCTAGCCTTTCCCTTCTGACTGGTTCGTATCACCCTGGTGGCTTCAGCCCTGGTGCCTTCATCTTAGCTCCTCTACTTTGCTTCTCCTACCCCACTGGTTTTCCTGCCTCCCTCTTCAGAGATAAGACACATGGCTGGACCAAGGCCTCCAGGGTAAGTGACCCGAACTTCAAGCCAGCAGAGACCATGTCATCCTAAGCTAGGGATAGGGGAGGCTCGCCGGGATGAACTTTTGGCTTAACCTAACCTCTGCTCCCTACTTCTGCCTTTCACCCCAGTCTCAGATGACGGGAGGCCAGTGCCAAAGTGATAGGATCTACAGAGGCAGTCCTCTTCTAGGACCGGGACACAACAGTGCATGAGGCAACTGACAGGGGTGATGTAAAGCTGTTGCGTCTCCAGCCTGGTTGCCCCAGTTCTAGCAGGTGATGTGACACTACAGTGGTCGCTGCCCAAATTGAGAAATGGAAGGAGGTGCTGCTGGTCCCTAGAAACACTCATAGTTCCATTGGGATTTTGAGGCTCTGGTAGGGGCGCATGTGAGCATGGAGGGGAGCCCTGGACTCTGAGCACAGCCTCTCAGATATTTCACAGTGGCTCTGGGAGTCTCAAAGTCTGGGACCAGTGGGAGCTCTGACAAAAGGAGAAGAAAGCCCCCCAGTAGACATGTGGCTCTGTCTGATCCATTCCTGCTGCCCATTCTGGCAACTTCCCTGGGGAGGGAGGACCTGCTTCCCAGCAGGACCCTCATCGAGTCACTGTAGGGGCAGGTAGAGCAGGCCAGGGAGCCACAGCCAAACGGCACTCAAGGGCCAGCACTAGGCATTGCCTCTCCATTCCTGAGTGTGGGGCAAGGGTCCCTGCTGAGTTTTACTCTTAGCAGCAGGTTTCCAGATCCCCATGCTCCTGGGTTCTTGACTGCACGCCCTCACCAGCTGCCTCTCTGTGTCCCTTACCTCCTCAGGGAGAGCCCTGCCATCAAGGAAGGCAGCACAGGACTGGGACCCACCCATGAATCCTTCTCAGGACAACCCAACAGCACCAGTGGGGATGTTCTCCTAAGCCACAGAGGGCCTGGGCACGCATCCACCCTCCAGGAAGAGCCATGGTGTTAATGCAGGGCAGGGGCAGCTCTCAGCAGTGGCCTGGTCTGGGAGGCGAGGATGGTGGCACAGGTCCCTTAGGCATGCTCAGAGCTGCCCTGCTGCTCATCAGCCTGCCGTGGGGGGCCCGAGGGACAGCCAGCAGCAGCCTCAGCACTGCTGGGGGTCACACTGTGCCGCTGACTGGGGGCCGCTACTTGAGCATTGGAGATGGCTCTGTGATGGAGTTTGAGTTTCCCGAGGAGAGTGAGGGCATCATTGTGATCTCCAGCCAGTACCCAGGCCAAGCCAACAGGACGGTGCCCAGCCCCATGCTCAGGGTTACATCCCTGGACACAGAGGTGCTGACCATCAAGAACGTGAGTGCCATAACCTGGGGAGGTGGGGGTGGCTTTGTGGTGAGCATCCACTCAGGCCTGGCTGGGCTGGCCCCACTCCACATCCAGCTCCTGGACGCCCATGAGGCCCCGCCCACACTGATCGAGGAGCGGAGAGACTTTTGCATCAAGGTCTCACCTGCTGAAGACGCCCCCGCCACCCTCAGCACTGACCTGGCCCACTTCTCGGAAAACCCAATACTCTACCTACTCCTGCCTCTTATCTTTGTCAACAAGTGTTCGTTTGGGTGCAAAGTGGAACTCGAGGTTCTGAAGGGGCTCATGCAGAGCCCCCAGCCCATGCTGCTGGGCCTCCTGGGCCAGTTTCTGGTCATGCCCTTGTACGCTTTCCTCATGGCCAAAGTCTTCATGCTGCCCAAGGCCCTGGCTCTGGGCCTCATCATTACCTGCTCATCGCCTGGCGGCGGAGGGAGCTACCTCTTCAGCCTCCTTCTTGGAGGGGACGTCACCCTGGCCATCTCCATGACTTTCATCTCTACGGTGGCTGCCACTGGTTTCTTGCCTCTGTCTTCAGCCATCTACAGCCACCTGCTCAGCATCCATGAAACACTCCACGTGCCCATCTCCAAAATCCTGGGCACCCTGCTGTTCATCGCCATCCCCATAGCAGTGGGCGTGCTGATCAAGTCCAAGCTCCCCAAGTTCTCCCAGCTGCTGCTGCAGGTCATCAAGCCCTTCAGCTTTGTGCTCCTCCTGGGCGGCCTTTTCCTGGCCTATCGCATGGGGGTCTTCATCCTGGCAGGCGTCCGGCTACCCATCGTACTGGTGGGTATCACAGTGCCCCTGGTTGGCCTGTTGGTGGGCTACTGCCTGGCCACATGTCTGAAGCTGCCTGTGGCCCAGCGGCGGACGGTCAGCATTGAGGTAGGGGTGCAGAACAGCCTGCTGGCCTTGGCCATGCTGCAGCTATCCCTCCGCCGCCTTCAAGCTGACTATGCCTCCCAGGCCCCCTTCATTGTGGCGCTGAGCGGCACCTCCGAGATGCTGGCCTTGGTCATTGGCCACTGCATCTACAGTAGCCTGTTCCCAGTTTCCTGAGGCCTCTGGGTCAAGCTTTCATCAGCCCCAGCCCCCACACTCCACCAAAGTTCTCATGCACTATGCACTCAGAAAAATCCAGGCTTATTTTTTTTACTGATTTTTTATTCTCCAGCTTTCAGTGCCACAGAGGCCATGCTGAGTTAGGTAGGTGGGCGCTGCCCAGAAAATATATTTCAATAAAACAGAGAAGCAAGCTTGGGTCCCTTCTAATCTTTGCCCTTTGGGGCCTGGGCGTGGGGGTAGAAAGAGTGTGCTGGGTAGGTGTGGACCAGGGTGGAGGGCCAGCTTGGGTGACACGGTGACCCCTGCATAGGCTTTCTCTATCAGCCCTCCCCGGGCGTGTCCCCACTGTAGGAGAGGTGGGAGGATGAGGGCAGAGGCTGGCCCCCCTACCCCCTCTCAAGCTCAGTGGGGTGTTTCGCAGCCAGACCAGAAAGGAGGAGCCAGAAAGCCACCAGGCAGGGAGCCGGGGGGGGCCGTCTGTGGGTATGCAGGGCCAGGTTCCGCCAGCAGTAACGGCGCGTGGGGTGGTCCAGGCAGTCTGCGGGGGCGAGCGTACCTTCTGGCCCTTCCTTCTCCATTCCCTAGCTCCCAGATGACGCCAACCTGGCCCGACTAGTTCCTGCTCCCAACTCCCCGGCGCTGTTGCTTTGGGAGGGGTCCGCCGGCCAGGGCGGTCGCTGCGCGTGTGCTAGGCGGGACCCCAGGGGCACTCCTCCCGGGGTGCAACTGGGCCGGGGGGCAGGGCCGGGGCGTGGACGAGGCAGGAGGGCGGGGCCGGGAAGCGCGGGCGGCGGGCGCGCCCCTCTCGCTGCTTCCGGCGGCGGCGGGCGGTTCCAGCGCGCGCCCGGGGCGGCGGCGCGCGGCGGGGGGGTGGTTGGGGTGCGCGCCGGCCCGAGTGGACGCCGTCGCGACCGCCATGCAGCTGACGGTGAAGGCGCTGCAGGGCCGGGAGTGCAGCCTGCAGGTAGGGTCCCCGGGCCGGGCGGCCGGGTCCGGCGCGCTCTCTCGTCGGCTCCTGGCAGGGTGACCAGCAGGGCCAAGGGCGGGCACGGGGCGGCCGGGCCGGGGACTGGGAGCCGGGAGAGCTGCCCTCGGGAGCGGACGCGTGGGCTTCGCCGTCTGGGGACCGCGGCCTCAACCCTTGCCTCCCACCCTCCGCGCGGCCAGGTGCCAGAGGACGAGCTGGTGTCCACGCTGAAGCAGCTGGTCTCCGAGAAGCTGAACGTCCCCGTGCGCCAGCAACGGCTGCTGTTCAAGGGCAAGGCCCTGGCAGGTACCCAGGGAGAGGAGACGCCCAGGGAGCCCCGCAGGAAGCGGGACTGGGGTGCGCGGGCCGAGGCCGGCAGCCGTGTAATGGGTCGGGGTGCCGGCGCCAAGCGCCACATGACCCCAAGGGAGGCGGCCGCATGCCTCACTGCCGGATGCCGCAGCGCTCCGCTCCCGCCGCCCGAGGCGGTCTCGCGTCCCGGGCCACCCCTACGGCGGCGGAGGAGGAGGAACCCATCGATCTGTCTTTGGCAGATGGGAAACGACTCTCGGATTATAGCATCGGGCCCAACTCCAAGCTCAACCTAGTGGTCAAACCCCTGCAGAAGGTGCTAGTAGAAGAAGGCGAGGCCCAGAGGCTGGCCGACTCCCCACCCCCGCATGTCTGGCAGCTAATCTCCAAAGTCTTGGCCCGCCACTTCAGTGCGGCAGATGCCAGCAGGGTCCTGGAACAGCTACAGAGGGTGAGAAGGGTAACCCTGGGTATCCTCTCCAGGCCCAGCTCCTCCCAGCCCCTACCTCTGTTGCAGTGTATGGCTCCCCACTGGCAGCCCCTGAATCTTCCTGCCCTTCTCTCCCCAGGATTACGAGAGGTCCCTGAGCCGCCTGACGCTGGACGACATCGAACGGTTGGCCAGCCGCTTTCTGCACCCTGAAGTGACTGAGACGATGGAGAAGGGCTTCTCCAAATAGCATTCTCGGAGCATGGGGAGGTGCCCAGTGCCAGGCCACAGCAGCATGTCACACTAAGTGTGTTCATCTGTTGTAGTTGGGCTCATAATAATAGCTGGCATGTACCTGGCTCTGGCCACGTGCTAGGCACTCCTCACAGCTTGACCTGGGTTTGCTTCCACACCCTCAGAAGAGGTGAGCCAGCACAGCAGAGGCACTGGCGATGAAGTGGCGGAGCCCCAGTCGGAATCCAGCGGCTTCTGAAAGTGCCTTGGTGTGAGAAGGAGGAAGGGGCTGCTTGGAGAGCTGGGCTCTGGCATGTCATGTTTAGCCCACTGAGAATATACCCTCAGGTGACTCCTTCCCAATCCTGAAAGGGAAAGCAGCTGTCACCTGACCTCTGGCGGGTCCAACATAGCCTTCAGCTTACCTCTGCAGGAGGCCAAGTGACAGCCAGCCCTGGAACCACCACACCCCCACCAGCTGCTGCAGCCAGTGTGCTTTCAACAAATGAAAAAGCAGGTTGGGGGCAGGGAGTCAGCAAGTCACCCCAGCTCTGTGATGTGACTTCGGGGGAGTCTCAGTGCCACTTTGGTCCCCAGCCACGGACTTTATACAGTGAGGGCCACTCCCCGACCTGAGTCAGTGTCCTTCGTCTCACAGTGCCCCCCTCCCTTCTGTTCAGTAAACAAACTGAAGCCAAAAGCGAAGCAGTGGCCAAGTGTGACCCAGAGATGGGGTGTCCTGGCCCTTAGTGACACAGCTCCTCTCTGGGCACCCTGTCTGCTTGTCTCCTCCAGGAAGCATTAGGGCTGATGGGTGACTCAGCAAGGCAATGTCAGAACTGGGACTGGGCATAGGCCTTTGTCCTCGTCCCCAGCACTCGCCTCCCTGTGGAAGATGAACACATCCCAGCCCCCTGTGTACAGGCGCTCCCTTCGTGTGCTCCTTGTTGCCTGAGAGGAAACCTTGGGGTGCCAGGGTGGGGACAGAAACATGGGCTGGGTTCCGGTTCCTTCTCCACTGTGCCCTGTGCATGGGCACAAGAGGACATCTAGCCACCTGCTCCTTGGAGGCCCCCAGGGGTGGTAGAGGCTAGAAGGAAGCCACAGCAGGAGGACGCCACTTTGGGCCCTCCACCCTTGCCAAGTGAGCCGCTCACAGTGTGGTCGGGGCTGCACGTGCTGGAGGCCCTCCTGCCTGGGCCTGATGGGGCAAATATTGGGTCCCCGGGCTGGAAAGATGGACAGAGGCCCAATGGGTGAAGGCTTTGAAGAGCACACAGAAGCCCCTGGCCCCTCACGAGAGCTGGAGAGCCATGTATATGGCTTCAAAGCCACCTATGGCAGGGACACACTTGTGAGCATGGGCGGCCTGCAGCGCAGGTGATACATTTGCCAGTGCTCTTGTTTGCGTGCTGCCAGGAAATTGATTTTGGAAAATGAAATAACATTAAAGGTGAATGTGAGACTTCCACTTTTATCCAAAAGGAGCTATATTAGCTAGGCTGTTTCTGATATCCAATCATTGGTTTAACAATAAAGGCAATTTGTTTAATCAGTAACGGAAATTTCTTGGCTTATGAAAGTGAAAAGCCCAGTGGTATCGGCATTGGCAGCAGGGGAGCAATTCTTCCAGTGTCTTCCTGCCTCCCTCTGCGTTTGTGTCTGCCACACCCCAGGCCACCACCTCCAAGGATGAAAAGGTGGCTGCCTGCAGCTTCCACAGAATCCCTCCCTCACTGCCAGAGCAGCGCCTTCTCTGGAGCACCTCTGCTGTCTCAGATGCCTCCAGCAAATAAACACCCTTCTTGTTGGTTGGAACTGGATTGTGCGTCCAATCATTTTGGCCGGGGTAGGGGGTGATTATCCGTCAGGGCTGGCTCCCTGGAGCTAGGCATGGGGTCACTTCCCTGGACACACATGGGCTGTGCAAGGGACAGAAGGCTCTGGGGGAGGGCTGGATGAATGGATGTCCTCAATGGTGGCAGCAAATGGCAGCTGTCCACTACAGGGGAAATGCATGTGTCATATCAGGGCCACCTTACAGGTAGTGGAGGAGAGGGCTGGAGGCATCAAGATCACACAGGGAAAGCATTTCCTGAGGCTTGGGTTAGGGAAGGCACCAGAGAGAGGAAACACTGCAGGGATGGGAGACAGGAAGTGGGGGGATTATTAGAGGACACTGGGGACTCTGCATGAAGATGGAGCAGCCACAGGGTGCAGCCCCCCAATGCTGAGATCCTTTAACGGGGGTCAGAATGTTTACTGCAGGTGCTGTGCCCCGCTGAGCCAACTGTCGGCCCTGAAAGGTAGCGCCAAGTCATCCACTGCCCCCTGCCCGGTGAAGGGCCCTGAGATCCACCACCTGCCCCTCAGGGAGGGGTCTCGGGACAGTTTCTGATCCTGCGGCCATAGTGTGACTACGATGACATCAGGAGATAGCAGCTCTCTCTGTATCACTTCTTGGGGGAGCTCATCTAGCTTTGTTTCTATCTCTGTGCTTCACTCCCATGTATATGTCTCATCCCAGCCTCTCTCCTGAGCTCCAGCCCATGTCTTCCAGACAGCGCCTGACTTTGCTGCAGACACCCTGCTCATCACTGAGTGCCCCCTGTGTCCCAAGTGCTGGCAATCCTGAGACTGGACGACGCAGTCCCTTCCCTCTTGGCACTCACGTCCAGCACTGGCCAGCTCCTCAGCACACACATTTTCTCCATGACCCACCTGGATGAATGGCAATGCCACTCAGCCAGGCTTCTGAGGGAGCAGGAGGCCATCTTTGCCTCTCCCAACTAGCCATTCTCCACAGGTAATCAGGCAAGAATATTTTTGGAAGCATCCAAGGCAGCTGATACTGTATCCTTTCCTCCTCTGACCACACTCACCCCCAGCCCCGCATCTAGCGGCTGGCAGGGTCAGGCTGCCCCACTGCTGGGGAGGCTGTTTGATCACATGGCCCAGGTGGCGGCTGCCAGATCTCTCCCCTGTAAAGATGCAGTTTCCCTTCCTGATTCACAGGTAATTTGGGGTAATATTTTGAGACTTTGTGAATATCCTGTCCCCAACAACCTTTCAGCTAATGCTTTTGCCATCCAGTGACAATCCTTGCCTGAATCAATTTTTTTTTTTTGAGACGGAGTCTCGCTCTGTCGCCCAGGCTGGAGTGCAGTGCAAGCTCCGCCTCCCAGGTTCACGCCATTCTCCTGCCTCAGCTTCCCGAGTAGCTGGGACTACAGGTGCCCGACACCATGCTCAGCTATTTTTTTTTTTTTTTTTTTTTGGTATTTTTAGTCGAGACGGGGTTTCACCGTGTTAGCCAGGATGGTCTTGATCTCCTCACCTCATGATCTGCCTGCCTCGGCCTCCCAAAGTGCTGGGATTACAGGCGTGAGCCACTGTGCCCGGCAATTTTTTTTTTTTTTTGAGACGGAGCCTCACTCTGTCACTCAGGCTGGAGTACAATGGCGTGGTCTTGGGTCACTGCAATCTCTGCCTCCTGGGTTCAAGAGATTCTCCCGCCTCAGCCTCCTGAGTAGCTGATACTACAGGTGCACGCCACCACACCCGGCTAATTTTTTTTGTACTTTTGGTAGAGATGGGGTTTCAGTGTGTTGGCCAGGCTGATCTCAAACTCCTGACCTCGCAATTCACTTGCCTTGGCCCCCCAAAGTGCTGGAATTTCAGGCGTGAGCCACTGCACCTGGCTATCCTGAATCAATTATTAAGTTAATAACAATTAATTATTACATTAATGATAATAACGGTTGCAAAATGGTAATTTTCTGATAGTTTTTTCTACAGCTATTACTCGCCATTTCCCTATGAAAACCTTTCCTTTATCTCTGCTTTATTTCCTGAACATCATGGACTTTTTCGTTTGTTTGTTTGATTGAGATAGAGTCTCACTCTGTTACTTATGCAGAGTGCAGTGGCTAGATCATAGCTCACTGTAGCCTCGACTTCCTGGGCTCAAGAAATCCTCCTGCCTCAGCCTCCCTAGTAGCTGGGACCACAGGCACATACTGTCACAGCCGGCTAATTTTTTTTTTTTTTTTTAGACAGAGTTTTGCTCTTGTTGCCCAGGCTGGAGTGCACAATGGCGCAACCCGGGCTCACTGCAACCTCCGCCTCCTGGGTTCAAGCGATTCTCCTGTCTCAGCCTCCCGAATACCTGGGATTACAGGCTCCTGCCACCACAACTGGCTAATTTTTGTATTTTTAGTAAAGATGGGGTTTCACCATGTTGGCCAGGCTGGTCTCAAACTCCTGACCTCAGGTGATCCATCCATCTTGGCCTCCCAAAGTGCTGGGATTATAGGAGTGAGCCACCATGCTAGGCCTGGCTAAAATTTAATAATTTTATTTATTTTTTTTTTTTGGTAGAGACCGGGTCTCACTATGTTGCTCAGGCTAATCTCGAACTCCTGGCCTCAAGTGATCCTCCTCCCTCAGCGTCCAAAAGTTCTGGGATGACAGGCTTGAGTCAAGACACCTGGCCAAGCCAATTCTTTTTTTGTGGGGTGGGGGGTGGGTAGAAATACTATGTGGTGGGGCACGGTAGCTCATGCCTTAATCTCAGCGCTTTGGGAGGCTGAAGCGGGTAGATCACTTGAGCCCAGGAGGTGGAGACCAGCACAGGTAACATAGTGAAAACCCACCTCTACCAAAAGATACAAAAATTAGGGGTGGGGGAGAAAAAAATTACAAAAATTAGCTGAGCGTGCTGGCACACAGCTGTACCACACCTGTAGTCCCAGCTACTCGGGAGGCTGAGGTGGGAGAATCGCTTGAGTTCAGGAGGTGGAGGCTGCAGTGAGCTGAAATCGCGCTGGTGCACTCCAGCCTGGGCAACAGAGTGAGTCTCTGTCTCAAAAAAAGGAAAGAAGGAAGGAAGGGAGGGAGGGAGGGAGGGAAAGAATAAATACTATATAGTAAATTGAAATGGGCAAATGTGGTGAAGAATGGCTGCGGATACTGAGTTACACTGGTGATCCTGAAGGCCTCTTGGAGGTGACATTGGAGACAAGGTCCTGATGACGAGGAGGAGCTAGCCCATGGGAAAGTTTGGGGACAGTCTTACAAATAGAAGAGTAAGTGCAAAGGGCTGGGGTCAGGCTGCCCTTGGTCGGAAGCAGAGAGAAGGTCCCAGCGGCCACAAAGAATGAGGGAGCAGGCAGGTGGGGTAAGAGGCAAGGGAAGGAGCTGGGAGTTAGGTCACAGTGGACTTTTAGAAGATAGACCAAGGAGTTTGGACTTTAGTCAAGTGCAAAGGGAAATCATTTTAGGGTTTTAAGCAGGGATGTGATCCCATGCATTTTTTTTTTTTTTTTTTTTTTTTGGAGGGAGTCTCACTCTGTTGCCCAGGCTAGAGTGCAGTGGCACAATCTCAGCTCACTGAAACCTCCACCTTCTGGGTTCAAGTGATCCTCCTGCCTCAGCCTCCTGAGTAGCTGGGATTACCGGCGTGCACCACCACACCCAGCTAAGTTTTGTATTTTTAGTAGAGATGGGGTTTCACCATGTTGGTCAGGCTGGTCTGGAACTTCTGACCTCAAGTGATCTGCCTGCCTTGGCCTCCCAAAGTGCTGGGATTACAGGCATGAGCCACCGCGCCCAGCCCCATGCAATTTAAATTAGAATTAAAAAGTCGGCCGGGCGCGGTGGCTCAAGCCTGTAATCCCAGCACTTTGGGAGGCCGAGGCGGGCGGATCACGAGGTCAGGAGATCGAGACCATCCTGGCTAACATGGTGAAACCCCGTCTCTACTAAAAATACAAAAAACTAGCCGGGCGTGGTGGCGGGCGCCTGTAGTCCCAGCTACTCGGAGGCTGAGGCAGGAGAATGGCCTGAACCTGGGAGGCGGAGCTTGCAGTGAGCCGAGATCGCGCCACTGCACTCCAGCCTGGGTGACAGAGCGAGACTCCGTCTCAAAAAAAAAAAAAAAAAAAAAAAAAAAGTCATTCTGCGGTGTGGTGAATAGGTTGTAGAGGGGAAAGTGTAAAAGAGAATCAGCCAGGAAGCTGTTGAGGGCGGACAAGGAAAGATGCTGGCTTCCACTGCAGACTAGCAGTGGAGAGCAAGAAGTGGGCTGATGTGGAACCTACTTCAGAGGGAAACCCAACAGGATTTGCTGATATAGTTCAGTGTTCAATCCTTCCTTATGACTGCAAAGGAGGAAAATAGGTTGTCCAAACATGACAAACACTGTTGGAAATTTTATGTCACTTCATTTATTCATTTTTTATTTGCATTATTTTTCTTTTTGAGACAGAGTCTCCCTCTGTCGCCCAGGCTGGAGTGCAGTGGTGTGATCTCGGCTCACCACAACCTCCACCTCCCGGTTTCAAGTGATTCTCCTGTCCCAGCCTCCCGAATAGCGGGGACTACAGGCACGCACCACCACATGCAGCAAATTTTTGTATTTTTAGTAGAGACGGGTGTTTCACCATGTTGGCCAGGATGGTCTTGAACTCTTGACTTCAAGTGATCCACCCGCCTCGGCCTCCCAAAGTGCTGGGATTACAGGCATGAGCCACCGTGCCTGGCCTGATGTCACTTTAAATACTTTTTTTTTTTTTTGTATTGTAAATGTCATAAAAGACCACTTTGGAAAAATTGGAGGGAAAACACAAAAAGGAAATTAAAATCACCCACCATACTATTAGCAGAGATCATGAGGATTTACATGTTGCTGTAGTGTTCTAGGATTTCTCTACGTATGTACTGTAAGAGACTAAGTTGGCATTTTCTTTTATTTTTTGAGGCAGGGTCTTGCTCTATCAACCAGGCTGGAGTACAGTGGGGCGACCACGGCTAACTGTAGCCTCTGCCTCCCGGGCTCAGGTTATCCTCCCATCTCAGCCTCCCTAGTAGCTGGGACCACAGGTGTGCACCATCACACCCAGGTAATTTTTGTATTTTTTGTAGAGGCAGGGTTGCCCAGGCTGGTGTCGAACTCCTGGGCTCAAGCAATCAACCCTCCTCAGCCTCCAAGAAGCTAGTTCTACAGGCACGCTCCACTGCACCCAGTTAATTTTTAAAATTTATTTTTGTATTTTTTGTAGAGATGGGGTCTCACTATGTTGCCCATGTTGGTCTTGAACTCCTGGGCTCAACTGATCCTCCTCCCTTGGCCTCCCAAAGTGCTGGGATTACAGGCGGGAGCCACTTTGCCTGGCCTAAACTGGCATTTTCATACTCAAGAGTTGTGCAGTCTGATTTTTCACGTTATATTAGACCTAGACCCACTGCCAGTACTCTCGTTCAAGGCCCTGTCATTTTTCGCCTCCGTGCAGGCCTTCTGCTGACAGGTTCCCGCTCTGCACAGCCCACCCACTCTAAAACGCTTCCTGTAAAATGCAAATCCAATGCTTCACAATCCATGGTGAAGCCTCCTTGGTTGGGCAATGGGGTCGAGGGCGAGCAGTATCCTTGGGGGTTACCCGACCCTGCCACCCTCCCTCCGCGAATCGCAGCATGGATGTTGTGCCACATCTCCTGCGGATCTTGGGTCCAGGTAAGAAACAGGGCGGGAAGCGTCCAGGCACCCCAGGGCCTCACTGGGGCCCCCAGGGCCGAGGCGGCAGGCCCTGCCAGCGCAGGCGCGCTAGGATCACAAGGTGCGGTTAGGGGCGGAGCCTCGCGGGGTGCGCCTCTGGGCTAGGCGTCCACGGTGTCTTCAAAAGCCCCGTCAGGGCTGGCTTCCTGGGGCCTGACCGATTGTGGGTCAGTTTGCACCAGCGCCCTGGGATCGAGTTACAAGCGAAGGGGCAGAGTTTCTGGAGGAAACCGCAGCCTCTCAACCGCTGACCGGGTCTCAGAAGGCCCCAGGCAGGGCCGCTTGGCGGGAACTGACCACGCGCCAGGCAGGCTCTCCAGGGACCTGCGCAGGCGCGTGTGGAGGGAGTCGTGCGCAGGGGGAGGGGCTTCAGGAAGGAGCCACAGAAAGGGCGGGGCGTGGGGCCTGCGCTTCGTGGGTGGAGTCGGAGCGGCGCGGCGGCGGTCATGCGGGAGGCGGAGGCAGACGCAGGCGGAGGCGCAGATGGCGGGGATGGCCAGGGTGGCCACAGCTGCCCTGGGGGCGCGGACACAGCTGCAGCTCCGGCCAGTGGAGCTCCCCCACCGCACGCGCCAGGTCCCGGCAGAGACGCCGCGTCTGCGGCCAGGGGGCCAGGAATGCGGCCGCACATATTGTGTCCTTTCCGAGGGGAGGCCAAGGAACGGTCTGGGGGCTGCTTGCGGCGGGGCGAGGGCAGGACTCGGGGAGAAAGAAAGGAGGGCGGGGCGGGGGCCGACGGAAAGGGAAGCAGGGGGACCAGGGGCTGGGGTATACGGTCAGGGGTGGTTGGAGGAGGGGAAGAAATTGAAATGGAGGAACAGAAGCTCTGCCAACGGTGGCCTGGGCGAGGTAAGGAGTGAAGCGGGTGATGCCGGGCAGGGTGACCTGAGAGGGGGCTTCAGAGGAGCAAGAAGGCCTGAGACATAGGCAAAGTCGTATCAGATGGCACCTTAACCGAATGACTCCCAGCACCCTCAGCGTGCCTTTCCCAACCCCCTTGGAGGCGGAAATCGCCCATGGGTCCCTGGCTCCAGATGCCGAGCCCCACCAAAGGGTGGTTGGGAAGGAGCTCACAGTGAGCGGCAGGATCCTGGCCATGTAAGTTCTGAAGGGGACCGGGGTTGGGGTAGGCGGCCGACGGAGACATGGGGAACACCCAAGGATGAGCCCTAAGGAGCGCCAGGTGCGCTGGGCTGGTCTCTGCCTGAGGGGCTGTGTAATGACAGGGCTCCCAAGGGTTTGCTGTAATGGGTGCCTGAGGAGCAGAGCGAGGGACCAGGAGTTGCTACCTTCAATTTGATTTTCTTTTCCCCTTTTAGCCGCTGGAAAGCTGAAGACTGCCGCCTGCTCCGAATTTCCGTCATCAACTTTCTCGACCAGCTTTCCCTGGTGGTGCGGACCATGCAGCGCTTCGGGCCCCCAGTTTCCCGCTAAGCCTGGCCTGGGAAAATGGGGCGAGGTCTCACTTTACCTCTCCTCCTAGGCAGTGCATCATCCATCCTTCCCTAGGGCAGGAATTCCCAGTTGCTACTTTCTTGTGAGGGCCTCATGGTCGGCTTGTACTGGCCTTTGGGTGCTCAGAGGCCCTTTGCTTTATCTGGTTCTTAAATGTTTGTTACTACAGAAAATAAAACTGAGCTACTATTCCAAGTCTGAGTTTATTTTCAGCTGCAGCACCTCCCAATATTCTTGTCGTTGTGCTTGGGTTGCAGGGGAGGTTCCAGAATTCAGATATTCAAGGAGTACGAGGAAATTGAAGACAATTTAGGAAATGGAAGAAAATGAAAATCAATTGGGTTCTGTCATTCGGGATTAACTACTGTCAACATTTTGGAATACTTCCTCAGTTTTACAGTTGCATTTACGTAGTAAATGTGTAACTAATATACACCACATAATATTTGCAAGTTTAGTGTTAAATTTTTTTTCCTTATTTTCAAATCTAACATGAGCTGTTTTCCTGTAATGATCAGTGAAGAAAGTGCTGGGGCAATTGACTAGTGTCTGGGGCAAGGATTTGGCTCCCTGGAAAATACAGTGTCTCCAGCCTTGCTAAACTGAGTCTTAGGGCTCTTTCATAGATTCTATCAGATTTTCTGAGTGGAAAGGAAGAAGTACAACTGTTTTTATTCTCAGAAAACATGGAAATGGTTTGATCCTTTTGCATCTTGTTTTGAAGATGTGCTGTGTGGGACCAGAGCAGCTCTTAGTGTAGGCTTCAGTTTCCCTCTACGGAAGCAACACCACCATTCTGGGCACCCTGGCCAATGCTCCCTAGGTGAACATCAGCTTCTCTATCCTGGTGGATGGGGAAAGCTGCTAGTCCCTGTCCTGCTTGCACACTGGAGTTACCATTCATCCTCTCCTGCTGGGGTGATGGTCTTCCCTGGCCTTGGGTAGCTTCCTCATGTGCCTGTGCTCACCAGTAGTCGTAGTCTGCTCAATACTGGAGCAGGAGCCTCTGTGGATATCCAGGGTTCTTTCCCTGTGCAGCTCTCTTCTCTCTGGTTCTCTGCCCTGCAAACACCAGCTGCTGGGATTCTCTGAATCAGAGTTTCAACTCCTAAAGTCCGAGTGTCTGCCAGGCTCCACCAGGAAACTCCACACACGACACTGGGCCAGCCGCATGACTTACCTTGTTTCCCAGTTCACACACCTCACTGTCCCTCACTGTCCCACAGCCAGTTTCTTTACACTCTGCAGTCCATATATTTTGTCTGGTTTGGGGGGTTCTTTCATGTGGCAGGACATATTCAGTCCCTATTACTCCATATGGAGGAACAGTTTCCCTTTGTAGAATCTGGGGAGCTCTGCCAGTGGTGACGTTGGCACTGGTCTTCAGCTTATGAAGATGACACTTTCCTCTCTCCCTCTCTTTTGCTCTTATTCCTTTCTTCCTTTCTTAATATTTTTTAGACATTAATTATTGATGAATAGTTGACAGTATAGATCTTTCACTTTTTTTTTTTTTTCTTTGAGCCGGAGTTTCACTCTTGTTTCCCAGACTGGAGTGCAATGGTGTGATCTCGGCTCACCGCAACCTCTGCTTCCCGGCTTCAAGCAATTCCCCTGCCTCAGCCTCCCAAGTAGCTGAGATTACAGGCATGCACCACCATGCCCAGCTAATTTTGTATTTTTAGTAGAGACGGGGTTTCTCCATGTTGGTCAGGCTGGTCTCGAACTCCTGACCTCAGGTGGTCCACTGGCCTTGGCCTCCCAAAGTGCTGGGATTACAGGCATGAGCCACCACGCCCAGCCAATCTTTTTTTTTTTTTTTTGATACAGGGTCTGGCTCTGTCACCTAGGCTGGCACAATCATGGCTCACTGCAGCCTTGTTCCCCCAGGCTCAAGCAATCCTCCCACCTCAGCCTTCTGAGTAACTGGGACCACAGGCATGCGCCACTACGCCAGGCTCATTTTTTATTTTTTGTAGAGAGAGGGTCTCGCTATGTTGCCCAAGCTGGTCCTGAACTCCTGGGCTCAAGTGATCTTCCCGCCTGGGCCTCCAAAAGTGCTGGGATGACAAGTGTGAGCCACCACACCTGGCCCCAATTTAGTTCTGTTCCCCTTCCTCTTCCTCTTCCTCTCATGCTTCTGTTAGATTCAATTTCTGAAGGATTTCCCCTGAGGTTAAAAACTGTCTTGTTTTCCTGTGGCTTAGTTGTTATTATCATATGATGGTAATATTTTCAACCATCTCCCTTACCTCTGTCCCCTGTCCAGATGGTTCTGTCTGGGCCGATGGCACAGCTGTCATCCCACAACTTCTCTTTATCCTGGGCTACAATCCAGTCCTGCCTCACACGTCCATCTCTTTATTATTTTACTCCTTATTTGTGCAGTTGGTTGTTACATGGACGTGTCTAGTTTTGGTAAATACCTACAGTCCTGTAACCACCACCACTGTCTGGCACTGTGGCCCCATAGCTGGACAGCTGGAACTGGCAGCTTTTAAACCCAACTCAGGTGGCCTCCAAGCTGTCCAAGCTACCCTATTTAAAATTGCATCTCACTTGGCTGGGCACAGTTGCTCACAACTGTAATCCCAGCATTTTGGGAGGCCAAGGCAGGAGGATCACTTGAGCCCAGGAATTCAAGACCAGCAAGACTCCGTCTCTACTAAAGAAAAAAAAAAAAAAACAGCTGGGTATGGTGGCAAGCACTTGTAATCCTAGCTACTCAGAAGGCTGAGGCAGGAGGATCACTTGAGCCCAGGACATCAAGGCTGCAGTGAGTTGATTTTGCCACTACACTCCAGCATGGGAAACAGGGCAAGATCCTGTCTCAAAAAAAAAAAAAAAAGGGCCAGGCATGGTGGCTCACGCCTGTAATCCCAGCACTTTGGGGTGCCGAGGCGGGCGGATCACGAGGTCAGGAGATTGAGACCATCCTAATACAGTAAAACCCTGTCTCTACTAAAAATATAAAAAATTAGCTGGGTGTGGTGTTGGGCACCTGTAGTCCCAGTTACTCGGGAAGCTGAGGAGGAGAATGGCGTGAACCCGGGAGGTGGAGCTTGCAGTTAGCTGAGATCATGCCACGGCACTCCAGCCTGGGCAACACAGCAAAACTCCATCAAAACAAAACAAAACAAAACAAAAAACCATAAAAAGTAAAAATAATAAGATTCCATCTCACCTGGCCAGACACAGTGGCTCATGCCTGTAATCCTAATACTTTGGGAGGCTGAGGGGTGAGGATCACTTGAGGCCAGGAATTCAAGACCAGCCTGAACAACACAGTGACACCCTATCTCTATTTAAACAAACAAAAAAAAAGGGCCTGGCATAGTAGAGTGTACTTACACACCCAGCTACTCAGGAGGCTGAGGTGGAAGGATCACTCGAGCCCAGGAGTTTGAGACTGCACTGAGCTGTGATCCCGCCACTGCACTCCAGCCTGGGCAACAGAGCTATACTCTGTCTCAAAAAAAAAAAAAAAAAAAAAAAAAAAGTAAATTGCATGTCACCTTCCCCCTACCTGCATTACTTAACAGGCCTGGGAGTAAGACTTTGGTAGGTGCTGGCCGGGCGCGGTGGCTCAAGCCTGTAATCCCAGCACTTTGGGAGGCCGAGACGGGCGGATCACGAGGTCAGGAGATCGAGACCATCCTGGCTAACACGGTGAAACCCCGTCTCTACTAAAAAATACAAAAAACTAGCCGGTCGAAGTGGCGGGCACCTGTGGTCCCAGCTACTCGGGAGGCTGAGGCAGGAGAATGGCGTAAACCCGGGAGGCGGAGCTTGCAGTGAGCTGAGATCCGGCCACCGCACTCCAGCCTGGGCGACAGAGCCAGACTCAGTCTCAAAAAAAAAAAAAAAAAAAAAAAAAAGACTTTGGTAGGTGCACCATGATGGGTGCCACAACCTTGACAGTACATAATTGTCAGGTTTTGAAGGAGTTGGCCACAGCTGAAACCACTGGAGGGTTCTAAACAGTGAGGCAACATGATCCACCTTATATCATAACAGGATCTCTCTGCTTCCCACGCTGAGAACAGGCTGGAGAGAGCCAGGGCAGAAGCAGGGAGACTGGCATCCAGGCAGAGATGATGGCACAGGAGAGCTGGGTAGGGCTGGTGGAAGGGAGGAGAATCTATCTATCTTGAATCTGTCTTGAAGGTAGAGCCACCGGGGTTTGCTGATGGGTCGGGCATGGCCCTGGACCTCCCCAGACCCTCTGGGACCCTGCAAGGAGTGGTCCTTTCTCCCATAATGCAGCTCTAGCTCATGCAGCATCCACAGGTCTACTGACCTGCCCCAAAGACAGAGCCCCACATGGACGGCATTTTCCCAACATTTAATTAGGAAAAAACATTCCATGAACAAAGAAAAACTCATGCAACTAAGAGGAGAGAATGGGGGGTCTGGGACCGTGAGACAGGGTCAGATTCCTCAGAGGAGGCAGAAGACACGGAATAGTAAGGCACGGCCGCCTTGGCCCCTCAGGGCGGGCGCTGGACGGAGCGGGCGCTGAATGGGGCGGCTGAGTGAGTCGGAGCAGGCGCAGACAACACTGAGGACATTTGGCAGTAGGCTCAGGAGGAGCAGCATTCTGGGGCCCCTAGGCCTAAGTCAGGCCCTGGCACAAGCCTGGGTCCAGTCCTCCAGATGCTCAGCGAGAAGAGGGCCCCAAGGTGCTTGAGGGGGACCCTGTGGCCCAGTGTGGCACAGCCACAATTCTGAGGAAGCTTTGGAGACCTCACCCCAAGTGCCACTGGTACCGTGACCCCGCCTTGGAATGGGTGGGGTCAGCCATGGCAGGGGTGAGGTGCCAGAGGCCAGACCAAGGCTGATAATGCTACACAAAGGAGCCCAGACGGGTGGCAGGGCCCAGGACAGCTGAAGAACAGGCAGGTGAGTGAGGCTGGCGACATCCCGTGGGGGACACATATTTACAGATGGAGACGGAGGCGGAGTTTGATTCAATAAATAGGCAGAGGGATATAAATAGCAGGGAGGGCGGGTCTGTCCCAACACCTGGGCACAGGGCAGGAGGGTGGGGGTATTGCTGCTGCTGGGATGGGGGCTCATCCTGTCACCCCTCCCCCTGCAGGGCCCAAAGCAAGGCACTAATGAAGGGGGCCTGGGTGTGCTGGGGGCATCCTGGCCAGGGTGACCTGCTCCATGATACCCAATCCAGGGCTCAGCCCGGGGACCCACGCTCAAGCCAGCCACTCCCCTGGATGGGAGGACGGCTCAGGACTGAGAAGCCCCTCCTCACCAATTCCACCACCCTTAGCTGTCACTGGACACGAGGTTGATGATCTGTTCCAGTTTCTGCCGTAACTTATGCTTCCGACAAGAGGCATCTCGTTCCAGAGCCGTGAGAATCTGGGGGAGAGGAATCCCCTGGAGCTGGGCTCTGTAGGGGGCGCAGCTCCTGCCGTGCAAAGTCCCCACTTCCCAGCTGGGCTCCTCCCTCCCACACGCCTCACCCCTCCATCCTCCCCCGCAGCCCCTGTACAAACCCACCAGCTCTCCTCAGCCCCAAATGCCCCTCCGACAACAGCACTTTCTCCTCCTCTCCACGGCTAAGGTGCGACCTGGACTCTGGACTCGCCGTGCTGGATCCCCCTCCCATTACCTCCTAGCCCAAGCCTCCCTCACCAGGCCCCCGTGACCCTTGCCAGACCCAGTGGGTGTTCTGCAGGACACCATCCTTCACCAGCAGCAGCGCTGGAAGACAGAGCTGGCCACTGCCACTCCCTGACCTGTCAGGGGTCCTCACTGGCTCAGGTTGCCAGACCCCACCAGGCGCTCTCGGGCATCCTCCCTGCTGGCTGCCGCCGCCTCCCCTCCCCTCCCCTCCACTCTGTTTCCTGGGGCCCTGGGCTCAGTGCTTGGGCCACTTCTCCCTCTACACCCACTTGTGGTTTCCCTGTGAGCTCATCCAGGCTCAGGGCTTTAAATGCCATCCACAGGCTTGCAAATGTGTCTGGTCCAGACTCCATCCTAAAGTCCACACCTCTATGTCCTCCTGCCTCTGGCCATTTGTCATCACAAAGCCTGGCCCATCCCTTCCAGGGCTCAGGCCCTTTAACTTTTGCCCAGTGGCCACTTTGTACCCAGCCAGTGGCTTATCTCCTGGGTCCCTCAAATTCCAGCATCTACCTGTGATCCCAGAGAGCATCACCTGTGCCGGCCCCGGGCCCTGGTCAGGGGAGAGACCGTGAACAATCTAAGAAATAGGCTCTGTGTCCCTTCTGTCCCCAACCCTCACCAACCCTCCTGCCTTTGTCACTGACTACACCTTCAGGACCAAGTAACTGGGAGTCTGTGGGGATGACACACACCTCCTGACGGTACTTGGTGACATAGAAATAGAGCTCGCTGAGTGCACTCAGGACATTGAAGTCGCTGGCATGGAGGCGGGACTGCTCCACCAGGTAAGCATCCATGTCCTGGTCGCTGATGGATGCCATCTTTGCAATGTCTCGATAATACCTGTTGGGACCCTGAGTATGTCACTCGGGCGATGTCACAAAAACTAGAACCCCTGCCCTCACTGCCCGGCCAGCCCCCGGGCTTTCTCCCTGTAGCTAGCCTGCCTCGGACAGGCAGCCCAGGGAGGGGCAGGCCCTGTCCTCTGCCACCCGCAGCAGGGCAGAGCCCACCTCTCCACCCAGCTCTTGTAGTTGGGGATGTCCTTGGCATAGAGTAGTTTGTTGGAGGGCGAGTCCTTCCCCAGGCGGTGCTCGGATGTGGAGCAGGAGTCCATGAAGGTCTGGGCTACCACCGACAGGCAGGCATCCGTGATGCTGTTCTTGTGGATGTCGAACACGAACTGTGGGTTCTTGATCACATTCACCCAGAAGCGCAGCGGCAGGCTGTGGACAACAGAGGGTCACGCCCCTGAGGCTCCCCAGTTAGCCCGGGGGGCCCCTCCCATGTGCACATCTCTTTCCTGTCGGGCCGGCTCACATCTTGTCCAGAGGTGGTGAGAGCAACACATTTAGGGTGAACGGCCTTTCCTCAAAGTCTCAACCCCCTCCGCAGCTTCTCCTGTCACTGCTCTCACCACCAGCATCTCTACCTGGTGTGAGACCCCAGAGCGCAAAGGCCCCACCACCACCATCCCACCCACCTGGGCAGCCCAGCTCCAGGACCGGACACAATGGGCCCCTTGGCTTGATGGCACTGTCAGTGTCAGCCCCAGGCCAGGCCTCATTCCCTCCTGCCTGGATGCTACTCCAGGCCCTGGGTCTCAGCAGAGCCACCAGCATCTTTCGCCCACCCATCTCCAGACAGGTTGCTGGCAGCCCAGCACAGGGCGATACCAGTTGCTCTTCCAGGTGTGGCGCACGTCAGGGTCGCTGATCTGGCGCTGGTCGGCCTGCTCGTCCAGGAAGTCGAACATGTACTTGATGGCCAGGGGCAGGGCTGAGCCCCGGTGGGCTGTGCTGAACACTGTCTCAAAGAGGTCATCCACGAACTTCTGCAGTGTGCCCTGTGTGGGGCAGAGAGGTCACAGGCTATGAGGGAGCCAGGCTGGGATGTCCCCAGAGCAGGACAGATGGAGGCAGAAAGGTTTGGCAAAGAGTGGGGCTTCCCTACAGGGCCAGTGGCCTCTCAGATAGACCCGGCCTTGATCTAAGGCTCAGAGTTCCCATAGCAAAGACCCTAAGAAAGGCCCACGGGACCCAAATGATCCATGGTCCCCTCCTCTGTAAGGCCGGGACAACCTCTGGGCCGAGGCCAAGGCATAAGGCATCTAAGCATCTGTGTAGAGGCCAAGGTGGCAAGAGGCAGGCCCACACCTTGGTGGCAAGCAGCCGTGTCAGGTAGATCTCGGAGACCATCTTGCTGCCACGGTCCCCCTCACGATGGTCGGCATGGTCGTGGTTTTTCACCAGGTGCCACAATTTGGTGCCCGTCTCCTGGTCAGGCGTGATCATGGGTGCCCGTGAGCGGAGGCTATCAGGGCTGCTGGCTGTGCGGAGCAAGCTCTCTGGAGCAGAGAATGCATGTGACCCTTAGGCCAATACCTGGCCCCTGCCCCACTCTCCCGGGAGCCCAGCAGCCTGTGGGGACCCATCTGCCCTCACTGGCCGACCCTCCGTCTACACTCCACAGAATCACAGACCTCCCGATGGCACTTGGAAGGGGGGCGTTCCCTGGGACGGCTTAAGCAGCCTCGAAGGGCACACGGCCACCACAGTGAGTACACCTACCGTAGCGGCTGAGGGAGCGGGTGAAGGTGAAGGAGTTGGCCATGTTATAGGCAGATACTTGTTTGGGCACCAGTGCCACCAAGGAACCATCTGTCACCTGGAGGCCCCAGAGACAGAGGGGGGCAGTGCAGGAAGCTAAGAAGCCAAGGAGCCCCCACCCACCCACACCCAGGGGGGGAGCCCACGAGTCCAGGGAGAAGGGCAGGGGAGCGAGGACCACCGCTCCTGTGTCCTGCTACAGCTCAAGGCAGGGTCCTGGCTCCCAGGTGGCCCTGGGGGTGAATGGGCCCCAACCCCTCACCTGGTAGTGGGCCAGTGAGTTGAGCCTCTTCCAGTCACACTCGATCTTAGTGGTGACATCCTCATCCTGGAGGATGATGCGAGTCATGCGGCCCTGGCGCCACTCTGTGGGCCACAGACAGCCCTTAAGATTATGCTGGAAGCCCCCAAGTCCCTGGCCCACTCCTCTTAGAGAACAGGGTTCAGGTGGGGAGCGGGAGAGCCCACGGAGGTCACACGGCACAGGAGGGTATGAGGAGGAGCCAGGAGGAGAGGGCGGGGACCTCACCCAGGTCCATGTCCTCAGCTTTGGGGCGCTGGGAGTACGGAATGCCCTTGTACACAGTGTCCAGCAGCTTATCTTTGGCCTGGGTGATGCTGTCACAGTTGAGAACCTTCACTGGGACTTGGGCACTGCCCTCGTTCTCCGGACACACGCAGTGCAGGGTCTGAGGGGAAAGCGGACCCCAGCGTCAGTCTAGGGTGAGGCCTCTCTCTGCGCCCGCACCTCTGGCCCGCCTGGCCCTGGGCTCACCAGTGTCTTGTAGTCAATCTGCTGCCGGATCAACTTGTCCTCGCTCAGGGAGTATCGCGCCTCGCCCGTGATGGCATCGATTGGGCCCTTCTCCATCTGCTGCTTGATGGCGCAGTAAAGCAGGAAGAGAGGCTCCCCAGCACACTCCTGCAGCCAGTGACAGGTACACAGCTGGCTGCCTGCCTTACCATCGGCTGGTCCTCTGCCACCACCTCCCTGCCGCCCACCCACCTGGCGCACCTTCAGAAACTTATGCAGCAGGAACGTGAACCAGTTGGTGAGCATCTTCTCAGCCACTGACTCTGTCCTAGGGCAAGAGAGGGGTGCCTGGTCCTGACAGAGGTGGGGCTTGGGCAGGGGGAGGGCCAGGCAGGACAAAGGCGTGGCCTGGATAGAGCGAGGCAGGTACCTGCGTAGCAGCAGCTTGGGATGGTTCTTACTCTCCAGGTTTTTCTCGATGAGGTCAGCCAGCAGTTGCTTGAGCAGCCCCGTGGCATAGTCGAGCCGGCTCTGCAGGGCCACCATGGTGAGCGAGGCCACGGTGCCGCGATCGCGCATGGAGAAGCTGCTCTGGGCTTCCAGCGTGTGGATGAAGGTAAGCACGAAGGCGCGGCTGTGCAGCAGCTGCCCGAAGAGGCGCAGGGCCTTCTCCATATTGGGTGGCGTCTGTGGGGAGCAGGAAGTCTCAGAGGGTGGGGTCAGCCCTGAAGGGAACTGGTAGGGGCAGTAGGGGCAGGCGAGGCAGAGGCTCACGTCCAGCTCCTTGAGCACCGGGTGGGCCTCGATGCCCGGGAAGAGCACGCGCACAGCATAGGTCCGGTAGTCCAGGAAGGGGATCTGCACCTCGTCCATGTGGTTAGTCAGCTCGTTGATGTCTGTCTGCAGCTCTGCAAAAGCTGGGGGGTGGAGAGAGGGAGTGAGTGGGCAGGAGGGAGGTCCCCAGCTTCCACACCACATCCCGCCCCACCTCAGGCACCTTCCTTGCACTCCAGAGCCACACGGGATTCCAGGTTGTCCATCTGCAGCTGCAGGCGCTTGAGGGTGCGGTCCGCGTCCTGAGTCTTGCGCTTGTAGGCCACCAGCACAGCTGTGATGGCCAGCAGCAGGAGCCCGCCCCCCGCTGCCAGCCCCATCATGGCCGGTAGGGTCAGTGCCCGCTCTGCCGAGATGTGCAAGGTGCCCAGCCAGAACTCCAGGCCACCCACCAGCACCTGTGGGGACAGGCCTGAGGTGAGCTAACCACCATGTCCACCCTGGGCTGCCCAGGGGGTCTCCCCATCCCCACCTACCATGACAGGCTGCCGGCCAGTCTGGCTGGGTGAGTCGCACAGGAGTTGTGTGTCCGAGACAGTAAGCGCACACGGCTGGCCTCCTATCAGCACAGTGTAGTTGAGGCGGGAGCTGCCGGCTGCTGCGGGAATCAGGTTCTTGCCCTGGGGGTGGAGGACAGCGTCAGCCCAGGGCTCTCCACTTTCCCGCCCCTCCCCACTCCCACCCCGCCCGCACCTTCAGCACCACGTGGGAGCCCGGTTTGACATCCAGCACACCAGAGGGCCCCAGCGGCTCAAAGCTGGGGTCAGGGTAGTAGGTAAAGGAGGAGCGGTTGAGGGAGCGGGCGGTTTGCACGTGGTCCAGCAGGAAACCAAACTCATCAGGGTGCTCGCCTTGCGCCCGAGGCTGGGGCTGCCCAAGAAAGATGCCGGGGGCCTTACACAGCATGGCAGTGTCGTTGATCACCTGACACGTCTGTGGGGACAAAGGTGGACAGCCAGGCATGTGAAGCCATGGGCTGCAGGGTCGGGGTGGGGCGGGGCAGCTGGTACTCACGTTGGTGGTCTCGATGCCGCGGTACTTGGCACGGACCCGGGGCTCCTGGACCGTCAGCAGGTGTGTCCCGCTCACAGTGATGGCGGTGCTTCCGCTAGGGACAGGGCAGGGGCCTCAGGCTCCCTCCTCCAGTGCACCCACCCAGCCCTGGAGAGTGCCTGAGGCTGCCGTGGCAGCCCAGGCCTTCCCTGACCCTGGATCACCTAGTGAGTGGTGGGTACTGTGCGGCCAGGACAGCTGTACCCCCTCTACCAATGAGGGCCCAGGCTCCAGGAGGGGCCCCACTGGAGCTCAGAGACCACTGAGTCCCTGAGCCCTCTGGACACTGCCGGGCTCCCCAGTCCCCCAGGGTCTTACTTGATGATGCTCCAGGTGGGCTCAAGGCGGGTGACGGTCGGGTCCTGAGTGTAGGTGTAGAGGACTCCGGGGCTGGAGATGTTAGCCCGGTCAATGGCAAGTGTGATGGGGGCCTGGCTGGGGCCCAGGGTGGAGACGGGTGAGATGCACACGATCGCCTTGGCATCTCTCCTACATTGGCAAGTGGGGTGCTTGGAGTGGGTGGCCCAGGGCCTTCCACCACCCGTCCCCACGGCGCCCGACACAATGCCCAACCCAAAGCTGGCAGGGCCCCAGCCCACCTTACGAACTGGCACTCGCTGTCCCTCACAGTCACTGTGACCCTGCTGCCAGCATCCAGAGAGCTGCCTGAGATGGTGAGCCGTGTGCCCCCTGACGCCGGGCCACGGCTGGGACTCACTTGGTCAAATGTTGGGGTCTGTGGGAGAAGCTGCCCTGAAGGGAGGAGCCAGGCTGGGCTGCTCCACACGCCCCTTGTGGGAGAGAGAAGGGACAGGAAGGGGGAGGGCCAGCAGCCACGCACCACAAAGCTGTAGAGCTGCTCCGACTGTGTGCGGAAGTCAGCTGAACAGTCACCCACGCACAGCTCCACGGGCCCCGGCGGTGGGCTGGGCACCAGCGACTCCTCCATCTCACACACGATCCTAGGGCTCAGAGAGCGTCAGGGCCGGCCAGGCCACATACAGCCCGGGCACCCACACAGCCGCACTCACCTCTCAGCACTGATGTACTCGGCCGGGATAGAGTTGCAACGCACACCAGCCACCCGCAGGCCCACCTCTCGGGACAAGAGGCCCAGGTTCTCACCCATGATGGTGACCCGGGTGCCTCCCTCCTTAGGCCCCACAAGAGGGTGGATCTGTGGAGCACGATGGGCAGTGAGAGGGTTGGCTCAGGCTCCCAGGGGCCCTGTTGGCAGTGGGCAGGGGTGGTGAGGGACGCTGACCTGCGTGATGTGGGGGTGGCTGCACCGGGTGCCCTTCTGGCTCAGATGCATCCAATTGGTCTTTGGGGCTGGGCAGTGGGTCCGCAGCTGGCACCTGTGCTCTGAGATGCACCAGCCACAGTTGAAGCGGGGATCAGCCTTGAGGCAGAGGCCACAGCTAGGCCGCTGCGCCCAGCACTTGTACAGGAGGGCTGCAGGCACAGAAGGCACTGCTAACGGAGCAGGCAGCCGCAGAAAAGTGGCAAGTGGGGAGCACTAGGGCCCCCAGACCCGACCCCAGCAGTGCCGATTGCCTTAGGAGGCAAGCTCCCTGGCCTGTGCTGCCCTTCACCTCGGAAGCTGGGAGGCTTGTCTATGGGGAAGTCTCCATCCCAGACCACGGAAAAGTCCAGCTCGGTGTCACCATGCTCATCACCTTCATAGGAGTACTAGAGGAAAAGAACCCATGGGACCCCAGATAAGATGTGCAGAACCCCCCCACCAAGATTTTTGCCAGCTATCCCCCTCCTCCAGGTACAGGAATCCCTAGCAGGAGACTCAGAGAGTTCCCTGCCTGGGAGCTGGGCATAGACAAGAGCGATCCGCACCATGCCACAGCCCAGACCCCGAAGGGAGGCAGTGGGCAGGACCTCACCGAGGCATTCTGGCACTGCACACTGCTGCTGTTGAAGCGCACGGCAGGCACCCGCTGCTGCCGCCCCTGCACCCGCACCACGCACTCATAGTTCTTCTGGCCCGACTGCGGCTGAGGTAGGTTCTTAGCCCGCAAGGTAAGAGGCTGCATGACCCCAACGGGGATCAGGAGGTCCCCACTGGGCAGGATCTCAGGGCAGCCCTGGGGAGAAAGCACCTGTCAGCTGCACACAAGGCCACCCTTCTCCAGGCCTAGCCCAGAAAAGGCTAAAAGAAACTGAGAACACAGAAGCCAGTGACCCGCCCGCACCACAGAGCCCAGCCCCTCACACGCGGCGCCCGCCTCACCTCAGGGCTGCGGACCCTGCCCTCCTGGAAGGAGCACTCATGGGGGCGGCTGGTACAAGCGTGGCGGTACTTACACCAGTGGCAGGGATAGGGGCTGCCAACACAGGACATGCACCTGGGGGGGAAGTGGCTTCAGAAATAACAGAGGAGGCTGCACTGCCCCTCACTGCTCCCCAACAGGACACATCGGGAACCGAAGGAAGAAGGCAGCCATATCAGGGGACAGAGAGATATGGGGATGTCAGGGGCTATCAGCACCTGACAGTTAGCCCCTGATGCCCCAGAAACAGTTGCCCTGCAGGTGTCGCCTGTCCCAGAGGTTCCCTCTATCCCCAGGGGTAGGGGTGGGTGCTGGGCCAGGTACTCACGACTGGAGAACGCTGCAATTGTAGAAGACAAAGTCAGCACCGGCGAACCTCACGCCTGTCTCCTTGGAGAGAAGCTGCAGCCGCACGGTGCGGGTGGCCCCTGCAGCAGTCCCCGGGTGGCCATGAACTCTCTGGGGGCAGGGAGAGGCCTCACCCTGCCCCACCCTGGGCAGCCCCAACCCACTGACCATGCCCTCTGGTAAGAGCTCGGAGCTCCTGGAGGGAGGGTGAGGGGCAGAGCAGTTCACCAGAGGGCAGCAGGATCGCCTCACTCTCCGCCACCTCCTCGAAGGTGCAGCTCACGCCTGCACTGAGGTCCGGCACATTATGCAGGGCGACGGTCAGCTGGGGGAAGCAGAGGGCTCAGGGCAGGGTGCACTCCCAGCACATATGTGCACACCCAGCCCGGCACCCCCAAGCTGCTCACCTGCACCCCAGGCGACATCACTGACACATTGTTGGGCCGGACCCGCACCTGGACACACTTGTTCAGTTCCTCAGCAAAGCCGTACGGGGCAGAGGCGCCCGGACAGGCCCCTTCGCGGCAGCACCTGCACGGGGTCGGGCCAGAGCCGGTCCCGCCACTGCCCCGAGAGGGCCCAGGCCTGTCCAGCTCACAGTGCCAGGCAACAGGGAGCCTTGGCCTCGTCCCCGGGGGCCTGAGGGACGTCACTCGGGGTGGAGGTTCCGCTCATTAGCTGGAGAAAGTGGAGGAGGGCGGGGGAGGCCGCAAGGGCACAGCTGGGTGTGGCTGGCTCCCCCTGGCTAGTGGGGCCCTCCAACTCCCCAAGCAGGGGCCCCCGCCCTCACCTGTGCTGCAGCACACACCAACCACAGTGTGGGTCCCCGGAGCCCAGGCAGGCCGTGCAGCTCGGGTACTGCTCACAGGTCTCCACTGGAAGCTGGCTCACCTGGAGACAGCCACATCAGCACCCAGCCCCCCCCCCCCCCCACCACCCACCGCCACCCATCACAGGCCCACCTGCTTCTCACTCAGGAGATAGATGTGCTGGTGGTCCGGGCTGAAGAGCAGGTCTCGGAGGATGGGGCTGCCATCCACCACGGGGACCGTCTCATACAGGTGGGCATCCTGGGAGCCATCGACCCGCACCTGAGCCACAAGACCAGCCTGATGCCACCACAGCCTCCTGCACCTGGGACATTGTCTTCTCCAGCCAGAGACTTTGGAGGTTGTGGCTAAGGTGAAGTCAGGGCCTGGTGGGGTTCAACACTCACACCCACAGCCCTGAGGCCAGAAAAAGGAGGGTGCAGATGCCAGAAAATGCCCTCAGCAGACAGAAGGACAGAGTGATTCATGGTGCCCAGGGTCAGGGGATTCAGGGCAGGGGAAGAGCTAGAGGATGGCATTGATCACGGGAAGGAGGTAGTGGCGATGGTTGCACAACTCCAGATCCACAGAAACCCACTCAACTGTGCACTTTAATCGGGTGAACTGGATGGTGCGTGTTCAACAAAAGCTGCTACAAAGAACAAGAGGGTCCCAGGAACAGAGCAAGTGGGACGGGAGAGCTCAGCATCCTTCTCCACAAACCCTTCCCTGTGCCCCCAGACCAACTCTTGCCCTCCTGGGGGATGGCACTGCATCTATGAGGCAAGCAGGATGACAGCACTGCAGTCCCCCAACTCCTACCTATTCAGAATGTACCTGAGTGCTCAGGAGTTCACCTCCCCCTTCATGCCAAGCTACCCCCAGATCCCCAGTGGAAGCAGCCACAGCCGCAGGGCCCATGAGGGAAAGAACAGTGGGGCGGGTGCATGGATCTGGAAAGCCCTCTCTGGGAAAGTGACATTTTGGGTGGGAGGAGAAGGATGGGAAGTAGTGAGCCAAGGAGAGGGCAGGGACGAGTGGGTCCATCCGAGGGATGGGGAGGTTCAAGGGGCAGGGCATTTGCTCTCTTGTTCATTTAACAAAGAACCCAGCAATGACGGCTCAGCCCCAGCCCTGCTCTCGTGGCAGGGAGACCCCACAATAGGTCTGTTCTCTGTCCCCCGAGCCACAGGAAGCTGGCAATTCAGTCCACAGTGGGAACTGGCAACGGTGAGGGTGGGTGGCCGAGGGACCACCCGAGGAGCAGGGCCAGGCTCCTGGGACCCAGCCAGGGAAATCTCCCTCCCTGCACCAGCCATGTCCTCTCTTGTCCTATCCTCAGGGGTCTCCTGTGTGTTCCCACCACCAGCCTTGTCCCATATCTGAGACTGTCCCCACCCCCACACGCCCAGGGCTCTGGGGGCCACCTTCTTCAGGCTGCCGCTGCGCGTGCCAATGAAGACCACAGAATGCCGGCGGTAGGTGTAGGCGGCCACACTGGCCATGCCGTCGGTGCTGTCGGCCAGCAGGGGCAGCCCCTCGATCACGTGCAGGCCTCCCAGAGGCTGGTTCAACACCAGCCCGCAGAAGTTGCCGTTGATCTGCATGGGCTGGTGAAACAGAGGAGGGATCCGTGAGAGTCAGAGCTCCCCGGTGCAAGCACACAGCAGCCAGACGGAGGCTGGCAGTTCCTGTCTCCCAGAAGAGAGCGGGATCTAGAACCCAGTCCCCTCCAGGCAGGCCTGACTGCTCGCCCTAGGGTGCTCCAGAAAATTGGCAGCTATGGAGGGAGACAGAGGAGGGACAGCAGGGAGGGAGGAGCGAAGCCTGGGCCCACAGGACTCTCACTGGCTCAAGACAAGGGGCATCCAGGAGACGGAGCAAGGAGGAATGAGCTAGGAACGGAAGCAGAAGTGGGGCACTGGGCAGGCCAGAGAGAGGGAAGGAGAGGGCAGGGACCCCTGGAAGGGAGAAACAGGTGGGAGGGCAAAGGTGCCACTTCCAGGGCCATGGCAAAGCCTGGGACAGGATGACTGGCCGTGAGCCCAGGCCAGGCACGGCAGACCTGGGACAGGGCAGAGAACCAGTGTGGGGTGACGAGGGGCTCACAGTGTTGATGCAGGGCAGCTCCTTGTTCAGCAGCCAGGGCAGGGCCAGGGTGCCCTCCCCGCGATAGCAGGACTGGATACGGCGCCGGATGTGGGCATTGATGTTGCTGAGAGTGAAGAGGCAGAGGATGGTCTGCCGGGGTGGGCTGGCTCGGTTCTTCTGGCCCTGAGAGAAGATGGTGAAGAGGATGTCCTCGTCAGCCGGCACGCCCAGGGCCTGGGCCAGCAGCAGGCCAGGCTTGGCCAGGTGGGCGCTCTGCACTAAGCGGTACTCCACACCACGCCAGGAGCAGCCGATGGGGAATTCCACATATGAGTAGAACTCTGAGTCCCCAGCGCACATGCGCACGATCTTGGACGTGAAGAATTTCTCGCCCGCTGTGTCCAGCAGCGTCTGCTGGGTGTCCAGCTGCAGCGTCAGGAAGTACACGAAGGAGGCGCTGACGAAGCCGTAGATGTAGTAGATGTCAAAGGCAGGGTACAAGGACAGCGTGTCCGAGGGAATCTTGATCTGGGAGGAGACAAACTCATCCTGGTACACCTGGGAAGCAGGGGGAGAAGACAGCATTGGGTGAGGCCCTATGCCAACATCGCGGGCCACCACCAGCTTCCCTCTGCATTCCCCTCCTGCCCAGACGATCACGAGGCCCAGGCCAGAAAAGCTGCATAGGGCAGGGTGATCAGCCTCCCAGCACACAGGGGACCCCCACAGCCTGGGCTCAGGCTGTCGTCCCACCCTCTGCAACCCATCTGCATCCCAGACACTGAGAAGCCGAAAAGTCCCCTCTCAGAACAGGACTCTTCTGGGAGGCAGAGCCAGGACTTGATAGAGGAAGGAGGGAAGGAAGGCTCACGCACGAGACTGAACATGTCCACGCTGTCTTCATCACTGATGAGCTTGCGGGAGCTCAAGGTGGGGAAGTACTCCGACTTGCCGTCGACAGCAGTGCCCACGAACAGCTTGCTGGGCCCCTGGCCCTGCTCCACAATGACACCAGCCATGGAGTCGGGCTCCTGGGCCCCCGACAGGTAGTGCTCCTTGCGGTGGTGCGGCTCACCCAGCTTGAAGAGGTCGTCCACGCGCAGGAACTGGCAGATGCCCTGCCAGACGCTGCCGCAGGCCACCAGGCGGCGGGCCGCATAGTCTATGAGCAGCAGCTTGTTGATGTTGTCCACGGGGGCCAGGCGGTGGGCACACACGCGCATGCTGGGGGGTGGGTAGCAGCGAGCGTTGTCCTCGATGGGCCCCGTGACATGGGCCCGCAGCTCAGTCAGGTTGGGGGCCAGCTTAAAGACTCGGTTCACTGCGCCCACGAACACCTCCCCAGTCACCCGGTGCACAGCCAAGTGGGTAAGCTTGGTATCTGTCACCACAAAGGCACGGAAGGGCCTGCTGCCCAGGGCCCCCCCCCACGGCAAGGAACAGCAGCAGCAGGAGGCAGACAGAGGGCATGGCCGGCAACCGCGCCGGGGGACAGGCCTGGGGAGAGACAGTGTGTGGGAGTCAGAGGCCTTGAGCCACAGAGGGCCGGGCCATTCACCCACCACCCCGCCAAAGCCCCAGATGGCCACCGCGACAGGGAGAGAGGAGGGGCCTCCACCAGGGCGCATGAGTGAGCAGCCAGCGAGGGCAGGCTTGGGGGCCATCAATCGTCCCTCAGACCCCGTGCTGGAAAGGAGCCAGGAGGCCTCGCCTCAGCTGGGCCACACCCAAGGGGGCAGCAGAGCAGATGCTGGGAAAGGCCAGGCAGGAGGCCCTCCAGAGCTGAGACCCCAGATGCCACATCTCAGAGCCCAGGGCAACCAACAGCAAAGAACAGCAAGCCCCAGGCCTCTGGGCTGTCCCCAACGCCTGAGCTGAGGGGAGAGGGAGGCAGGGACAGAACAATTGCAAGCTGGGGAAGAGGGGCAGGGGCAGGAACACCACCCGGAGTGGCACTGCCACCAGGAGCCCTGGGATAGAGGTCTAGGGAAGGGAGGCCTGATGGAGGATCCAGAACCACCATGACCCCTGAAGGGGCCCCAGCTGCCTCCCTGACAAGGGCCTCAGCTGGCTGTCCAGGAGCCCGCTGTCTGGCCTCCCGGATGCAACACAAAGCCGAGTCCTGCCTGCCCCCTCAGCCACACACCCAGACACACATTATAAGTCAAGCTCTGCTCAGGCACAGCCTGCGCGGCTCCCCCTCCAGACCCAGAGGTTCACTGGGGAAGGGAATGTACAGGAGGCCCCACCTGCTGTTTGGAGTCCCAGGAGCCTTACAAAAGGAGGAGCAATGTCCCCAAATACAGTCAAGGCCTTGGGGAGACAGGACAGGAGCCACAGGGACAGTGCTGGGACTGGCACTTAGCCCCCAGGCCACACCCAGCCAGCCCCAGGCTGCTAAGACAGCAGAGCAGTGTCTTGGCAGCCAACAGGGCAGGGCTCAGCGCTACCCTCTCAGTGCCAGAGCCCCCGGGGGCAGATAGGAGGTACCCAGCTTGGGGGGGGGGGCGGGCGGTGCAGGGAACCAAACCAAGGAGGCACAGGAGAGAAAAAGGAAAAAAAAATGCATTTGCCAGAACAAGGAGCAGGCCCAGCTTGAAACTGCAAAGTTTCAGCTCGGATTGATCACCTCTCCAGGGCTCTTTTGTCAGCTGGACCCTCATGCAACAGCCGGAGAAGAAAGGAAGACCAAAGAAAAGAGAGGCCACATCCTGTCCTCACCTCCTCTACACCCCGGGAACACAAGCCTAGGAACAGGCTGGGGACAGGTAGGGAGGGAGACCTGGGGAGGCAGAATTTCAGGCCTAGCCCCCACCTGTAAGTGGCAACCTCGGGCATCACAGGTACAGCTGGGCCAGCAGAGAGCCTGAGGACGGGGCAGCCCCACGCAGAGACGCGGGTCCAGTGGACGCCCCCCAACACCCCCCACTGTGCTGCTGGTCCAGTTTGCCCGGGCCCCATCAGGGCACCCCTCGGCGGACTCGCGGAGCCCTTAGCGGGAGGGAAGTACAGCGTTGATCCTCCGAGGGGCCGCTCCCCTGCGACAAAGGGTCCTCTTTGGGCAAGGGGCTGGTCTTGGGTTGGCGTCCCCACCACGCAGGGCACAAGGGGCCGGGCAGGCCGGCGCCGACGGGCAGGGGTAGGGCCTGACCCCCACAGGCTGAGTCGGACCCCCGGGCTGCCGGAGCCCCGGGCCCGGAGCTGGCTGGCCCCGCACGGACGGCGAAGATGACGGCCACCTACCTGTCCCTCTGCTGGCTCCAGGTGACCGCCCTCTGGCCACGTGGACGCGCCCCCGAGCCCCACCGCGGCCCCGCTCGCGCGCCCCTTTGGCCTCGCCCCGCGCCCCGGGCCCCACGCGCGCAGCCGCCGCCACCGCCCACACACTGGGCCGGCCCGGGGGCCGCCGCAGCCTTTTAAACCCGGACCGTACCACCGCGCGGGGCGGGGGCGCCCGGGGACGCCCGGCCGAGGGGGACGCAACGGCAGGGGGCGCGGGCGGGGCCGCTGCTCCTCGCGGCCAGGGACCTCGTGCGCAGCCCCGACCCCCGCGACCTGCAGGGGGACCCGCCCGGCCAGCCGACCCCCTTCGCTCGATGGCCGCGTCCGCGGCGCGCGCCTCCCCCGCGCCCCGGCTCCCCGCCCGCCGCCTCCGGCGACCCCGGAACCCGCGCGCGCCCGCGCCACACCCCCTCGGGCCTGGGGCGCGCGCCCGCCTTGCCCCACCCTGGCGCTCGCAGACGCGCCCGGGGTCACCTGCCACCGGGGCGCGGCCTCGCTGGTCCCGGCCTCTCAGGTACACCGCCGCCGAGGACTCGCGCCCCCAGCTCAAGACACGCCCCCGACAGTCTCTAACCCGGAGGGCCTGCGGCGACAGCCGTCCAAACCAGCCCCTTCCCCGGCGATTCTGAACCCTGGCCTTTCTTCCTTCCCTTGCTTTATTTTTCCTTTTCTTTTTTTGCTTTGTTTTGACACAGGGTCTCGCTCTGCCACCCGGGCTGGAGTGCAGTGGTGAGATCATAGCTCACTGCAGCCTCGACTGCCCCAGGCTCAAACGATGCTCCCGCCTCAGCCTCCCAAAGTGCTGGGACTACAGGTGTGAGCCACCGTGTCCCGCTAAGGTTTTCCTTTTCATTTCCCTGATGACTAATGATGTTTAGCATCTTTTCATGTGCTTGTTGGCCTTTTGTATATGATCTCTGAAGAAATATCTATTCAAGTCCTTTGCCCATTTTTATTAACCATATATATGTATGTATAGATAGATAGATATCTAAGATAGATTTTTTCCCCCCAAATTGAGGTCTCCCTTTATCACCCAGGCTGCAGTGTAGCGGCACTGGATCATGGCTCACTGCAGCCTCGACTTCCTGGGCTCAAGAGATCCTCCTGCCTCAGCCTCCCAGGTAGCTGGGACCACAGGTAAGCGCCACCACACCTGGCTAACTTTTCATATTTTTGTAGAGAGAGACAGGGTCTTGCTACATTGCCCAGGCTAGTCTTGAACTCGTGGGCTTAAGCAATCCTCCTGCCTCAGGCTTCCAAAGTACTGGGATTTGCTGGGCGTAGTGACTCACGCCCGTAATCCCAGCATTTTGGAAGGCCGAAGTGGGTGGATCACCTGAGGTCAGCAGTTCAAGACCAGCCTGGCCAACATGGTGAAACCACATCTCTACAAAAAATACAAAAATTAGCCGGACATGGTGTCATGTGCCTGTAGTCCCAGCTACTCAGGAGGCTGAGGCAGGAGACTCTCTTGAACCTGGGAGGGGGAGGTTGCAGTGAGCCAAGATCATGCCATTGCACTCCAGCCTGGGAGATAGAGCAAGACTCTGTCTTAAAAAAAAAAAAAAAAAAAAGTACTGAGATTATAGGCATGAGCCGTCGTGCCCGGCCCTCAACTGACTTTAAGTAAAAGATATCACCCTTGATAATGTGTGTGGGCCTCATCCATTCAGTTGGATGGCTTTAAGAGCAAAACCCGAGGTTTCCTGGAGAAGCAGAAATTCTGCCTCAAGATTGTAACACAGGCCAGGCGTGGTGGCTCATGCCTGTCATCCCAGCCCTTTGGGAGACCGAGGCAAGCAGATTACCTGAGGTCAGGAGTTCGAGACCAGCCTGGCCAACATGGTGAAACCCCATCTCTACTAAAAATACAAAAATTAGCTGGGCATGGTGGCGGGCATCTGTAATCGCAGTTACTTGGGAGGCTGAGGCGGGGGGCAATCACTTGAACCCAAGAGGTAGAGGTTGCAGTGAGCCGATATCATGCCATTGTACTCCAGCCTGGGCGACAAGAGCGAGACTCCATTTCAACAACAACAACAAGAAGACTGTAACACAGAAATTCTCTGAGTTTCCAGCCTGTCCTACAAATTTCACACCAACTTGTCAGCCCCGACAATTGTGTGAACCAAATCCTTAAAATAAGCTGTGTGTGTATGTGTCCTGTTGGTTCTGCTTCTCTGGAGAACCAGGACTAATACAGATGTCTTTCCATCTATTTAGGTCTTCTTTAATTTCTTTCAATGATGTTTTGTAGTTTTCAGTATACAAATCTCATGCTTCTTTTAAAAAACGTATTAATATTTTATTCTTTTTTGACACTGTTATAAATGGAATTATTTTCTTAATTTCATTTTGGATTTTGTATAGAAATACAATTGATTGGCCAGATGTGGTGGCTCATGCCTGCAATCCAAGCACTTTGGGAGGCAGAGGTGGGCGGATCACTTGAGATCAGGAATTCGAGACCAGCCTGGCCAAGATGACGAAACCCCGTCTCTACTAAAAATACAAAACTTAGCCAGGCATGGTGGCGGGCATCTGTAATCCCAGTTACTTGGGAGGGTGATGCGGGGGGCAATCACTTGAACCCAAGAGGCAGAGGTTGCAGTGAGCCGATATCATGCCATTGTACTCCAGCCTAGGCAACAGAGAGCAACACTCTATCTCAAAAAAAAAAAAAAAAAAAAATTGATTTTTGTATAATGATCTTTTTGGAGACAATGTCTCACTTTGTCACCCAGGCTGGAGTGCAATGGCATGAACACCACTCACTACAGCCTCGCCTTCCCAGGCTCAAGCAATCTTCCCACCTCAGCCTCCCAAGTAGCTAGGACTACAGGTGCATGCCACCACGCCAGGCTAATTTTTGAATTTTTTGTAGACACAGGGTTTCACCATGTTGCCCAGGCTGGTCTCCACCTCCTGGGCTCAAGTGGTCCGCCCACCTCAGCATCCCAAGTAGCTGGGGCTACAGGTGTGTGCCACCATGCCCAGCTAACCTTTGTATTTTCTATAGACACAGAGTCTCACTATGTTGCCCAGCTAGTCCCGAACTCCTGGGCTCAAACGATCCACCTGCCTAGGCCTCCCAAAGTGCTGGGATTACAGGCGTGAGCCACCGCGCCTGGCCTTAGTCCCATCTTTGTCATCTCATCCATTGGCTTGACCAGATGCACAGGTGTTACCCTTTGATTCCCTTGGCCATCTTTCTAGTTTCAGAGCATCAATCATGTCTGTCTTGACAGCTCTGCAATTTCTCACTCCATCCTCTCAAGCTCTCCTGTGAACTCCAGGCTCCAGGTTCATAGATCCAAATCTCTGCTTGGATCTCAACATACCATTTCCACAAGCGAAGCCTTCATTGTTCACCCCAGACTTGCTTCTCTTCGCATGCCCCGCATCTTAGTAAAGGTTCTTCCTCTTGCTCAGGCCAAAGTCTTGGAGTTCTTGACTCCTCTCTTTCTCTCAAACACTATGTCCTATTCCTCAGCAAATCTTGTTGCCTCTCCCCCCAAAATCTATCCAGAAGCTGATCTTCTATTCCCACCCTGGTCCCAGCCACCAGTCTCTCATTAGGATGGCTGTGGTGGCCTCCTCACTGGACTCCCATGCTTGCCCTCCCCCAGTCCCTTTGCCACACTGCTACAAGAGTGACTGGAAAACTTAAGTCAAGATTACGTCTTGCTCCTGGTAAAAGCCTCCAATCACTTCCTTTATAACACTGACTTCCAGAAGACCTTCTAACTATGACCTCAAACCCAGAAGGCATAGAAGACAAAAGAGGCCGGGCGCGGTGGCTCAAGCCTGTAATCCCAGCACTTTGGGAGGCCGAGGCGGGCGGATCACAAGGTCAGGAGATCGAGACCATCCTGGCTAACACGGTGAAACCCCGTCTCTACTAAAAACACAAAAAAGTAGCCGGGCGAGGTGGCAGGCGCCTGTAGTCCCAGCTACTCGGGAGGCTGAGGCAGGAGAATGGCGTAAACCCAGGAGGCGGAGCTTGCAGTGAGCTGAGATCGCGCCACTGCACTCCAGCCTGGGGGACAGAGCAAGACTCCGTCTCAAAAAAAAAAAAAAAAAAAAAAAAAAAAAAAAAAAAAAAAAAAAAAGAAGACAAAAGAGCCCAACTAGCTAAACATAAACTTATCGTGTCTAAAAAACACCATAAAATCAATGAAAAACGAGGAAAAGTATTTGCACTATTTAACACAAAGGGGTACTCTCCCTCATATATGGAAGGTACCTAGGATTCTACATATTATTTATTTATTTGAGACAGAGTCTCGCTCTGTCACCCAGGCTGGAGTACAGTGGTCCGATCTCGGTTCATTGCAACCTCCGCCTCCTAGGTTCAAGCAATTCTCCTGCCTCAGCCTCCTGAGCAGCTGAGATTACAGGTGCCCGCCACGACGCCTGGCTAATTTTTGTATTTTTAGTAGAGACGGTGTTTCACCATGTTGGCCAGGCTGGTCTCGAACTCCTGACCTCAGGTAATCTGCCCGCCTCGGCCTCCCAAAGTGCTGGGATTACAGGCATGAGCCACTGCACCCGACCAATTTCTAGATAAAAAAGACCAACAAGAGGCCAAGGCAGGAGGATCACTTGAGCCCATGATTTCAAGACCAGCCTGGGCAACATAGTGGATCCTGTCTCTATTTAAAAAAAGAAAAAAAAAAAAAAAACAAGAAGACCAACAATACAATTAATGGGCAAATGTCAGGAATAGACATTTTGCAGGAGAAATAAAATGCACATAGTTTTTAAACATGTGAAAAGAGAAATACAAATTTAAAACCACACTAAGATCAAACAAAAACTTGTACGTGAATGTTCATAGCAGCATTATTTACAATAGCCAAAAGGTAAGAACACGTGAAATGCCCATCCATGGATGAATGGATAAACAAGATGTGGTGTACACAGACAATAGACTACGACTCAGTTAGTTATAAAAAGGAAGGAATTCATCATGTTACAGCATGGATGAACCTCAAAAACATGATACTAAGAAAAACAAGTCAGACACAAAAGGTCATGCATTGTATGATTCCATTGATGTGAAGCTTCCAGAACAGTCCAATCCATTGAGATGGTAGATTAGCAGCTGCCAGGGCCTGGGGAGCTGGGGAATGGGGAGAGACTGCTGAATAACCACCGGATCTCCTTTTGGGGATGAAAGTGTTCCAGTAGAGAGAGGCAATGGTCACACAACAATGCAATGTACCAAATGCCACCAAATTGTAAATTTTAAAATGGTTAATGGCTACTTTTCTGTTATATGAATTTTTCCTCAGTTGAAAAAATTAAAAACACAAAGAAGAAACAAAACCCCACGCTGAGAAACCATGTCTCCATCTCAGCTTGGCATACGCCTCCCTGCGGCGAGTGAGGGCACTGTGTGGGCAAGGCTGGGGGAGCCAGCCCTCATCCTGCCCGTGGGGCTGCCAAGTGGGCAGGCCCTAGGGAGTGGAGTTAGCCCATATCTGCTATGCCGACTTTGTAGCTGAAGAGAGAATGAGGAGGGTCTCTATGCACCCATGTGGAAAGATGCCAACTATTGGGATATATCACTAATGGACACTACGGTGTCGAACAGCATGCAAGCGCAATACCTTTCGTGTGAGAAAGGTGAGGGCCAGGAGGGGCAGCCATAGGAGCTTGTCTTTGTCTAGAGAAAGAGGACAGGTAAGCAGGCAGTGAGGAAAAGCACATCTCTGTTGGGGACATTGCAGGAACTGGCTTCCACGCTGACATGGGAACCACCTGAATACATGGCTTCTGCTGGACAGTGAAGGTGAGGGAAAAGGGTAGCATCCAGCCCTGCCCCTCATCTTGGAGCTTCCTCCTTCCCCTTGTTCCAGCCCAGCGCACCTTTTTTTTTTTTTTTTTTTTGAGATGGAGTTTCACTCTTGTCATCCGGGCTAGAATGTGGTAGCGTGATCTCGGCTCACTGCAACCTCCACCTCCTGGGTTCAAGCGATTCTCCTGCTTCAGCCTCCCGAGTAGCTGAGATAACAGGCACCTGCCACCACACCCAGCTAATTTTTGTATCTTTAGTAGAGATGGGGTTTCACCATGTTGGTCAGGCTGGTCTCAAACTCCTGACCTCAAGTGATCCACCCGCCTCAGCCTCCCAAAGTGCTGGGATTACAGGCGTAAGCCACCATGCCCAGCCTCCAGCTCACCTTTGACCGAGACTTGGTGTTCCCTCTGCCTGGAACACTCCCTCCCGCATCAGAATGGCTGACTTCTTGTCATTTGGATGTCAGCTTAAATGTCCCCATGCTAGAAAGGCCAGTTCATCTTGTTCCTACATTTTGTTTTGGTTTTTTGTTTCCCTCTCTGTTGTCTACACATACAGCCCCCAGGAACGAGGACCGGGTGAGCAAAGTAGGTGACCACTCCTGACACACACTGATCCTTGGTGACCTTATCCAGTTCCAGAGCATCAAATAGCCTCCTCAGCCAAACACAGTGGCTCACACCTGCAATCCCAGCAATTTGGGAGGCCGAGGTGGCAGGATCACTTGAGCCCCGCAGTTCGAGACCAGCCTGGGCAACAGAGCTCTTAAGACCCCATATCTACAAAAAAATTTTTTTTTTTTTTTTTTTTTTTTTTTTTTTTTGAGGCGGAGTCTCGCTCTGTCGCCCAGGCTGGAGTGCAGTGGCCGGATCTCAGCTCACTGCAAGCTCCGCCTCCCGGGTTCACGCCATTCTCCGGCCTCAGCCTCCCGAGTAGCTGGGACTACAGGCGCCCGCCACCTCGCCCGGCTAGTTTTTTGTATTTTTTAGTAGAGACGGGGTTTCACCGTGTTAGCCAGGATGGTCTCGATCTCCTGACCTCGTGATCCGCCCGTCTCGGCCTCCCAAAGTGCTGGGATTACAGGCTTGAGCCACCGCGCCCGGCCCAAAAAAATTTTTTTAAAATTCTGTTCCAATTTTCATGTACATAAAAATAGCTGGGTGTGGTGGTGCACACCTGTAGTCCCAGCTACTCAGGAGGCTGAGGTGGGACGATCACTTGAGCCCAGGAGGTGGGGGCTGCAGTGAGCTGAGATCTCACCACTGCACTCCAGCCTGGGAGACAGAGCAAGACCCTGTCTCCAAAAAAAAAAAAGGAAAGAAAGAAAAAGTACATTACTCTACCCTCATCTCTATTCCTAGTGATGCCAGATGGCTACTTCCCGGCCACGCTGAATGAGACACTGGGCCTCTGCACTGTCGGGCGCCATCAGATCTCCACATTTGCCAGGAAGGGGAGGCCAGACCCAGGACTGAGGTGCTCCTGACCAGTGAGGGGCTATCCCCGGTCCTTTCTTCTTGGCTTCAGGCCAGGGGAGGAAACAGGGAGCTGTTAGCTGGCCTTTCTCAGCCTCCTGGAGCCAGGCCTGCCTGCCTCAGCTTAGCCAAGTGGAACCTGGGGAACCCAGCTGCTGAGATGGCAGAGTAGGGGTCCTGGACCCATCCCCGATCTGGATCCTGCCCCAAGGGCTGTCTGAGCAGGACTAGCTAGGGCAGGGCAGGCAAGTATTGAGCGCAGGGCACCACAGCAGACCGACTGTGCTGGGACGGCCCAGAGCAAGGAAGGCAGGGGTGGCCACAGGACGGCCATGTCCCCTACAGGAAACTCAAGAGGAGCCCAAGGGCCTGGGAAAGAGGCCTGGGGAGGAACCCCCTTCCCACCCACCAGAGCCACCACCGCCCAAGGACAGGTGCCCATGGTCAAGAAGCAGTGCCACAAAGACACCTCAGGAATGGTGGGGCTGCCCCGCTGACAGATTCCCCAGGCACGCATGACACGTCCAGAACAGGCCAATCCATGGAGACAGAAAGCAGATGAGAGCCTGGCAGGGGGATGTGAAGCGGGGAGCCTGCTCATGGCCACAGGGCCTTTTGGAGGGATGAAAATGTCCTGGAAGCAGACCAAGGTGATGATTACACAACATGGCAAATGTGCTAAATGCCACCGAACTGTACAGTTTTAAATGGTCAAAACGACAAATGAATTTGGTCCGAACACAAATGGTTTCTCACACTGCAGGCGCTCCAGCTCTGACATGTGCACTTCTTTATTGGAAAAGAATAAAGCAGTCACTGACGTGCCGGGGGCAGGACACGAGCAGCTGCCATCCTCCTCCCAGCGTGCCTGGCATGGTCGCAGGGGAGCAGGTGCCTGGAGTCCCGGGGACACCACAGGGCATGCTGAGGGAGCTGAGGAGCCAAGGCTGTGCAGCTTCCCAGACGCTCAGCGGATCTGGTGTGAAGACAAGGTGGGTGGAGGAGACAAGGAAGGCGAGGGGTGAGCAGGGACTGGCCACCATCCCCACCTGGGAGGGGTCCCTGCCAGCCCCTCCTCACCGTGTACTTGTCCCACTTCTTTTCAGGGTCGTAGGGTTCCCAGCGGCTGGCAGGGAAGATGTGCTTGTTCTTCTCGTACCAGCTCCTCAGCACCACCTTGCCTGCATGTGACTAAGGGAGGAAGAGGGCAAAGGGTCGCCTGCCAACCCCCCCTTCCCTTAGTTTCTCCTCCACAGCCCAGGGACACCCGTTCCCCGTAACACGGCCCCCAATGCTGTACCTCATCCTTCTCCACAGTGGCGTCACTGAGCAACCGCACATCGTCATGAACATCAAAGTTGAAGAGTGGCCCTGCAGGAGAGAAGCAGACAGCCCAATGTCCCGCTGCTGCCCTGGTGACAATATCGGGGGCAAGGTGCTATGGGGGTGGCTGGGCCGGGGGCACTCACCACTCTTCCCCCGTGCCTTGGTGACGATGAAGTCGTAGAAGCTGTGATGCTGGGAGCCAAGGGCAGGAAAGTGGCGCCTTGATGGCCCATCTTGGCCCCTCCCCCCACCCCCCGCCTGCACACACCACCCCCACCAGCCTGAGCCAAAGCCCAGGGCGCAGCACCCACTGCGGGTCCTGGGACTGAAGGGACTCACATGCGGGATGATCAAGTCCTCCTTGATGTACATGAGCTGCTCCACCCCTGCGGACCTGAGGGAGGAAGGCAGGAGGGCGTGGGCAAGAGGACAGCACCCCTGCCCATGGAGGGAGGAGGCAGCCAGCCCAGGAGAGCCTGCGCTGGGGCTGCAAGACAGCGGCCAGTGGGCTCTGAGGGAAGCTCCATGGTTTAGTAAGCCCAGGACTGGCACCCAGCACCCTCCCCCTTCGGACTAAGGAAGCAAGGCAGTGCACTCCCAGCGAAGCTCTCTCTGGTGGGAGGGAAGGGAAGAGGAGTCTGACCCCGTCTTTTGGGAGGATAGTGCCCAGCACGCTGCCTCCTTGCCCAGGCAGCGCCCACATCACACTGGGTGTCTGGCACCCGGGCTGGAGCCACAGGTGCCACACACACCACCATGCACCCAGGCACACCTCGCACCTCAGCTCACTGAAGTCTTTCCGAAGAATCTCGAGCGCCTTCTGCAGGAACTGCTGCATGGTGTTGCCCTTTCTCATCTGCATCCGGGAATCCAGGAGTTGGGAAGGGAAGGCAAAAGCCTGCAGAAGGGCTCTCAAGAAGGCAGAGGCCCAGAGGGCCCTGCCAGAGACTGCAGAGCCTCAGCCAGGCCTGGGCCTCACTCCCCAGAGGGCCAGGTCCCGGAGCCTGTTATCCTCAGGATCCCTGGGGCTTCCCAAGTCAGGAAGGTCAGTTCCTTCCCACAGAACCTAAGGGAGGCTGGGCCTATGGTGAGCAGGAAGCAGGCTGCACGCTGCCTACCTTGACTGTCCGCCGGTGCCCAGAGCCATCCCAGTAGCTGAAGGTGATCTCGATCTCCTCGCCTACAAGGCAGAGCTGCCTCTTGGTCTCCAGACTCAGGCACCCCCGCCCCACCAAGAGCAGCCTTGGGGCTCAGCGCACCACCCAAGAGACTGTGGACAGGAAAGCTGGCTTGGGCCCAGGCCCCTCGCGTCCGACTCCGCAAAGACTCACTCTTGATCTTCTCCTGCTTGGCTTCCCACTCCTGGCGCAGCTCTTCCCGAAGCCGATTCTCCTCCTCCTGGGAGAGGGAGCAGGCAGACGGGTGAGGCCCAGGGCTGCTCAGGGTGCACGCAGAGCTTGGCTCCCTGAGCAAGGGTATTCACCAGGACTGGAGTCGAGGCCGGGGTCAGGGCCAGGCAACCTTTACCTCACGGTCTCGATCAGGCAAGAAGCTTGTGTCCACGTCTGGGTTCTTCCCCAGTTTTCTCTTCTTCGTGGTGATCTCTGGAACAAAAGGAAGCCAAATACCATAGCATTATTATGAAAATGATTTTGCTACGGCCGACGCCTTGGGTCCCCCAAGCATACTTTGAGAACAGCTGATCTAGAAGACAAGCCTAGGGCGGGCACAGAGGCTCACGCTTGTCAACCCAACACTTAAGGGAGGATGAGGCAGAAGGATCGCTTGAGCCCAGGAGGTGGAGACCAGCATGGGCAACATAGCAAGACCTCGTCTCTACTAAAGCTCAAAACAATCAGCCCGGTGTGGTGGCGCAGCTGCAGTCCCAGCTACTCGGGACGTTGAGGTGGGAGGATCGCTTGAGCCTGGGAGGTTGGGGCTGCAGTGAGCTGTGATCAAACCACTGCACTCTAGCCTGGGCAACAGAGTGAGACCTCATCTCAAAAACAAAAAACAAAACAAACAAAAAACAAAGACAAGTCTAAACTATTTAGCCTGATGCTCAAGGGCAGAGATTCTGGAGCCTGGTTGCAGATTAGAATCATGTGGAGAGCTTTACAAAAATGGATGTCAGGGTCTTATGGCTGGGCCCCCTAAACAGAGCCTGTGGTGGGAGGGAAGAGCCCACCAAGCAGTGTTTTGTAAAAGCCCCAGTGATACACAGTGAGGGTGACCTTTCCCCCAGGCCTGCACTGTCCACGCCAGTAGCTCCCAAGTTCGAGACCAGCTTGGGCAACATGGCGAGGTTCCGTCTCTACAAAAAATACAAAAATACAAAGCGCCTGTAGTCCCAGCTACTCAAGTGGCTGAGGTGGGAGGGCCCCTTGAGTCCAGGAGGTCAAGGCTGAAGTAAGCTGTGATCACACCTCTGCACTCCAGCCTGGGCCACAGGGAGACACTGTCTCAAAAACAACAGGCCGGGCACAGTGGCTCAAGCCTGTAATCCCAGCACTTTGGGAGGCCGAGACGGGTGGATCACGAGGTCAGGAGATCGAGACTATCCTGGCTAACACGGTGAAACCCCGTCTCTACTAAAAAATACAAAAAACTAGCCGGGCGAGGTGGCGGGCTCTTGTAGTCCCAGCTACTCGGGAGGCTGAGGCCGGAGAATGGCGTGAACCCGGGAGGCGGAGCTTGCAGTGAGCTGAGATCCGGCCACTGCACTCCAGCCCGGGCGACAGAGTGAGACTCTGTCTCAAAAAAAACAAAACAAAACAAAACAACAACAATCAAAACAAAAACACAAACACAAACCAGTAGCTCCCGCTGCACACAGCACCCGAGCACTACAGCTAGTGCATGTGCCACAATGGTGATATTTTGGATACACTGGGTGAAATACAACGTAATACTAAAATCCTGCTTGCTTCTTTTTCTGTTTTACTGTAGCTGCTGGAACATAGAACCCAAATGGCAGGTGGCTGGCAGGTTCTTCTTCCCCACAATCCCGCACTTCCCTCAAAGCCATGGCACCCAGACTGTTACCACAGCCACACAGCGCCATCCCGCCTCACTTCTCTCCCTCCGCCATTCCCTGGGGAACTGCCACCACACCCTCCAGGGGCTCGTGGCACAACTTGCTCCCAATCTTCAAACGTGCCCACTCTTTCCCGCTGGACTTCTGGCATATACTTTCTCATCACCCCTCCTGTGTCTCTGGCTAATGCAATTCCCCTCATCCTTAGGGCCTAACTCAACCCTCCCCTCCTTCCCTGACCCCTGGGTTAGCCCCGTGGGCCCTGAGCAGAGCAGTAACCCTGAGTAGTGTCTTCAGTGCATGGTGACCCGTGACTTCCACCAGGAGAGGGACAGCACCCTGTGTGCCCTGGCCAGGCACAGCACAGGTATGTGGCACACATGGCAGCTAGGCTGGCTTTACCCTCACTCTCCAGCCATCCTGAGCTTTCCCTGACAGCCCCTTGTTCTCACAGCTGAGACCTGCAGTGTCTGACTAGCAGCCACGGAATTTCTGTGACTATATACATTTACGCTGACACAAATCAAATAGAATTAACCATTTAGTGCCCCAGTCATACAAATCACCTGCAGCAAGTGGCGACCATATTGGGAGGCACAGACTAACATTTCTATCACAGAAAATGTGCCCAGCCAGCCTGGTCTAGACCAGCTTCTCCCCTCCCTGGTCTACTGTGCATGGTGCCTCCGGAGGGCAGCTTTTGGAGCCATCTTGACAGGGCATCAGCTTTGCTGACAGCCTCTCACACTGGGGACCCCTCCCCAGGGGCCACGGGCGGGGCTCTGACTCAAGCCAGCCCTCACCTTCCCTTTCCATCTCCTCCTCATACATAGCCGCCTCCTCTTCTTCCTCGCCTCCCTCTTCTTCCTCCTCCAGGGTGAAGGACAGGCTGGAGATCTTCCGCTTGGCTTCCTTCTTACGCTCCTTCTCTCGAAGCTTCTCCAGCTTCCTAGCGAGGTGCAGGTGGCCCCATCACACACCATGTCCTTCCCCAACCCTGACCCAGCCCCTTCCTTGACCCAGAACCACCTGTGTGCCCTATGTGGGTCCTGCCAAGCCTAGGCTGGGTCCCCAGTGCCCCAGAGGGGTCCTGCTGTCCTGGATCACTTCAAGCTCATGGGTGAGGGCTCTGTTACAAACAGCAAGCACAGAGGGCCATAGGGGCTGCAGGACAGAGAGGAATGGGGAGAATGCAGGCTGCTCAGGCACCAGATGCAGGGAAAGGACCCACTGCATTTAGAGGGTCAGAAAGAAGCCAAGCCGCTATGGTGAGAAGACGTGAGCGTGGACCCGAGGAGACAGGAGAGAGAAATGCAAATCGCAAGCTAGATGCTACCCCTGTCCCAAGGCAGGAGACAGGGTCTCCCCCCAGGGTGCAAAAAGAGCCTGACCGGCCCCGGGACCCCGTGAGCACTAGCTCCATGTTGAGGGCTGCAGCGAGAGGACCCACATCTGCAGCTCCTTGGACTGCTCCTTCTTGGCCAGCTGCTTCTCCCGCTCCTTCACCAGAGCCTCCTGCTTGGCCTTCATGTCATTCAGGGTCACAAGACCTTTGAAGCAAGGAGGCACAAGGGGCAAGGTAGTCACAGGGCCAGCGGAAGAGTGGCCCAGGGCCCGGGTGAGGGGCACCCGCACCCTGCTCACCCACGGTGCTGGACTTGAGCTCTGCCTCTACCGCGTCGTAGTGCGCAGAGAACTTCTTGTCAATGTTGGATTTCATGATGTTTTCCTGCGGGGAGGGACAGCCACCATGAGAGCCACCCCTCACTGTGGAAAAGACAGGCTGGTCATCAGGGACCTGGGTTACAGTCCAAATCTGCCCCTGTGCCCTTGTGGATGGAAGGTTCCATGAGGCTGGGCGGGGCTCTTCAAGTGCTAAGAGTGCCAAATGGGGCCGTTTCCATCCCTGAGCTGCTCTGGCTCTTCAGGTCTCCTGCTGGGGATCACAGGTCCCTCAGTAGCCTGAAGCCACCAACCCTACTGACCTTTGGCCTTTTTCATCTCCAGCCTTTAAGCTGAAGCTTCCGAGACCCAAGCCAAGGGGTATCAGGAGAAGGCAAACAAGAACAGAGTGGCTGAGGGGCCTGGTCCCTCCCTGAGTGATTTTCCTCCCTCTAGGCCCCCAAATGTCATCAACAGCTTCCCAGGAGGCCTCTCTTTGGCCCCAGCCCCATCCCACTTGGTACCATGTCAAGCCCTCGCTGACCAGCGGCCTCCCAAGGTGGCTGGCAGACAAATACACCTTCTGCTTGCTGGGCACCCCGGCTCACACAGTGTGGCCAGGGAATAAGGACTTGGTATTTCAAGGTTCCTCTGGCCAGGTTTCCCCAGTTCCCCAAGCAGGAGCCTGCTCTTTCCTGGAGCCCTGAGTCCTGATGAGTGAGTCTCCCTAAAAGGATCAAGCTCTTCCACGCTCTTTCCCTGACCACCACCATCACGGGCCACTCACGGGAAGCAGGGGATGAACCGCTGGCGCCCGGGAGGTTCATGCCTGCCTCACAGATGCAAGGGGTTCTGGAAGGAGCCTCCTGGCCAGTGGACTGGCCAGGTCTGACTCAGGCCTCCCCGCGCCTCTCCAGGGGGAGAGGAACCGCCCTGCCCGGTGTCCATAGGACCAGGGCAGAGGCCTGGCTCTGAGGGCCGAGGGGCCAGAGCCAGGGCGCTAGGTGCCCAGGCGAGGCGACGAGAGGCCTGTCCCCGCCGTGCCTCCCAACAGAAACACTGGCTCGGCTCCCTCCTGCCGGAGGTCGGTCACCAGTTAGTGGCCTCAGCCTCGGAGAACGCCCGGCTCAGGGCCCATTTTACTGATGAGACTCGCCGGCTTGCTTCTGTGCTCTGCTGGAAGTCAGCGAGCCAGGGGCCCGCCCCGGCGCGCCGCCCGCGCTCCGAAGCCACCGCCCCAGGGCTTCCAGGGCCGCAGCGTGGCGCGAGGCAGCCAGGGGACCTGGGCAGCGCGCATGCTCCGAGGCTCCCAGCTCGCACCTCCGCGATGCGCTGCTTCATCTGCTCCATCTGCTCGCGCTGCTTCTCCCGCTTCTTCATCAGGTGCATGGCGCGGCCGGCCTCGCTCGCGGCGCCCTTGTATTGAGCCATGGTACCGGCGGCGGCGGCGGCGACAGCGACAGCGGCCCAGCCGGGTCTCAGCTGCAGCAGCGGCGGCGGTGGCAGCAGAACAGTCAGCTGACGCCCGCGCCGTGACGTCAGCCACCAGGAGACGCACGGATACCCCGCCCCTCCGCGCGCCAGCTGGCCCGGAGCGGAACCGCCGCCCGCCCCGCCCCACCCCGCCCCACCCCGCCGGAGACCGCCCCTTACCCTGCATGGACTCCCATCCCAGCCCCCACCGCCGGCTCCTGTGGACCCCGGAGGCTGAATCCCCCAGCCCCTCGCGCTGCCTCGACGTTAACCCGAGCCAAGGCTGGGCCCCTGGTCCCTCTAATTCCTCCTGTTGACCCCAAGGCTGGTCCCCGTGCTGCCTCCCTGCCTGAGGCCAGGCCCTGGTCCCCCGCATTAAGCCGAAAACTGGCACCCCTGTCCCCCTGCTTCACCCCATCCAAGGCTGGCCCCGGGTCCCCTCTGCCCTCTCAAGCCAGAGGCCAAGACCCCCGCTCCCTCTGCTTTCTCCACGTTGACACCCGCCCCCCACCGCACTCCCCCTGCATTGAGCACTGAGGGCTGCAGTCCTGGTGCCAGCATTAACTTACACTGGTAGCCTTAAGCTTTAAGTCAGTTTGGCCCCAGCGTGCTCTGGGTGAGGAATTCCCTGACGACTGCCACCTTTTACAGTCCAGAGTGAAGCTAAGCCAGAGCCCCAACCCAGGCAGCCAAAGCCCTGCCAGGTACCCAGCTTTTGGGAGATAACCGTAAAGATCCAGAGGTTCAGGTTTCAACCGTTTTATTGGGAGGTTTTGTTTTCTGTGAAATACACTAGAGGGTGGGGAAGGGGACACATTCACTTTGCAAGATAAGGGTTTCCCACCACTAAAGGAAAGGCAGGGCACACTGGGGTTTGGGTCCATTTTCCCACCTCCTTCTGCTTTGCTCACATTTTTCTCTCAGCAAGTACCACAGAACACAAACACAAAGACAAGAAACAAAACAGCAAATCAACCTCCAACGGGGCCACGCCCAAGCCTTCCCCACTGCCCCAGGCTGGGAGGGGCTGGGGCAGCTCACTCTACAGCCCCCAGGCCACACGGGAAGGCTGCAGGCTCAGAAGGGGTGGGTCGAAGTTAATAAATTAGAATAAATTAGGGGGGAGGAATGCAACTTTGTGCTGGGAGGGCCCCTTCTCTCCAACACGCCAAGAGTTGGTGGGGGGAGGTGGGGGCATCTCCAAAGGCCACTACAGTGGGGTAAGAGCGGTGGGGGCAGAAGTCACCTTTTCCTCCCCGTCTTCCCGAACAGAGCAGAAGAATTAGGGGTGGGGGGAAGAGACACACACAAGGAGAGGAACCCTCTTTTCCTAGGATAAGGAAGGGCCAAGAAAGAGGATGCTATCCAACCCCCCATCTCCCAAACCATAGCTAGGGTTAAGGATTTGGTCAGTGGATCAATGAGGTGGGTGATGGGAACGTGGTGGGGGAAGCAGAGGATGCTGGAGCCCTCTAGGAGAACAGACACAGGCTGGGGCAGCAGGGGCTGGGGGCGGCCACAATCACTGCTCAGCTTCTCCAAAGACGTCGTTCTGTTTACGCTTCATGTTCTCAAAGTCAAAGGCCATGCCAGCCATGCGTTTGTAGATGTCTTTGATGTCGTTGCAGGTTGTCTCAAAGTGTGTGGTGGCATCGTAGGAGCAGGAACAGAATACCTGGAAACAGCCAAAGCCCAGCGCCCAGGGTGAGTCAGGCAGGTGCCCTGGTGGGGGCGGCCAGGAGCCAGGGCTGGGACAAACTGCTTACCTGGCTCTCACAACCATCATCAATGGGCTCATACAAGTCACTGATAGCCACAAACCTGAGGGGCAGACAGAGGGGAGGTGACAGGCCTCACAACGGGCCATGCCCTTCCTGGTCCCTAAGCCCAGCTCCTGGGCTCCCTCCCTCTCCCTCTCGGGCTCAGCCCAGCCCCTCACTTCTGGTCAATGGGCTCCAACAGCTCCAGAGCCGGCTCCACCTCCTTTTCAGGGTCCGTGGTCTCCACAGTAGTGCTGGCGATGGCGATGTATTTGCCCTGGGCTGCCACGTTGTGTGCATAGGAGATCATGCACACGTAGATGTCTGGCCACAGGAAGAGCTCCGTCAACTCGGGCCAGAGGCGCTGGCCATACGCAGAGATGGGTTCCAGTGGCTGGACACAAGTCTGGCCCACCTGCCCCCTCCCCAGCCCCGCAAAGCAGGTAGCATCCAAGCCACCACCCTCCCAGAGGGGAAGAGTCCAGGCCACCCAAACCCTAGGGGTCCAAGTTGTGGTGACTACAATGTGGGTCAAATTTTTTCCAGAGAGGTAAGGCAGGGAGCTCCGACACTGATGGGGAAAGAAAGGGTAACCCCAAAGAGAACACCCTAGAGGAAGTTGTACCAGCACCCGGCCTACCTGACTTCCTGTTGACCTGGTTCTGGGGGATGATTATTTGGCAGGAGTTGGCATCGTTGGTGTTCTTGATGGGGTGGCTAAGGATACAGATGATGCGGATAACCTGGCCAGCCTTCCGCACACGGTCCGGGATGTAGCTGGGGTCACAGATCAGCTGCTTGCAGCGGGCCACCTGAGAAGGCACCAGAAATCCTCGCCCGTCAGATCACTCCCTTAGGTAGTCTTGGGGCTGTGTTCACAGCAAAGGCAGGCAGCTCTGGCAGACAAGGCACTCCTCGGAGCCATCACTACTGCCCCTCCTGAATACATGGCCCTGCCCTGCAGCTCACAGAGGTAGGCCCTGATGCATAGGCTGGGTGCCCGCCCCCGCCTCCCAGATGCCCCGTGATCAAGAACACTTTCTGCACTACAGACACGGCGTGTGGCCTCTGAAATAGCCTCTCACCCACATGCATGGCTCTGAAGACTTCTGGACGCCCAGTTCCCAGCTCCAAGACCCTCGGGGCTGTGCAGCAGGAGACCCGGCAGCACAGTGAGAAGGTGGTGACCAAGCCCTGCCTCAACCATGGTGACTGCACTGCACCAGAAAGGCTCACCTCTCCCTCAGATTTCACGCCCACCACCTTGCCATTCTCCATGATGATGTCATCCACAGGTTTGTTCAGCATATACGTCCCCCCATAGATGGCACTCAATCTGTGGTGAGAACAGCCCTGGTGAAGGCCCCTCCCAGGAGAAACGGGGACCAATTCCACTGTCACCCTTCCTCCACCAAGGTGCAAAAAAGGCTGCCCCAGGCAGGCAGCAGGCAGGAGACGCCGGGATTCATCCCAGCTGTGTCACTGCTGTGAACTCTGGCCCCATCTCAGCGGGCTCTTTCCTCTCTGGAGCTTCTTCTGCCCAGAATACACTGCCAAGGACCAGCAGAAGGGGGCATGAGGGAGCAGTGCTCTGCACCAAGACAGCCTGAAGGACCAGGATGGACTCTCTCAAGATAGGTCACCTCCCAGCGAAGCCCTGACTCAAGGTTCTGGGGCCCTGGGCCCAGTCCTGGTGCTGCCGGGAACTGAGCAAGTCACATTTGTGGAAACTTGGTTCTTCAAGTGTGGAGACTTCTGTACTTCAGTGCACTGGGGTTGTGCCCTCATCACCCAAGGATGGAGTGAAGTAAATGAAGATCACGAATTGGAAAGGAGGAAATGCTACCAGGGAAATGCTCAAGGGGGCCATCTCCACTCCTGGCCCTAGTCCTACTCAGCCATGCCAACTGAAAAAACCCACGTCCTCACCTTGCAAAACCCTGGGGCAGCTCGCCCAGGCCGTAGAGCGGGTATAAATATGGGCTCTTGCCATACCGGGCCAGGGACTCACTGTACAACTTGATGCGGTTGATGGTCTCAAGACAGGGCTGGTCCAGGTAGCTGGGGGACAGGGGTTAGGGAAGATGCTCCAGTAGCAGCACCCCTGACTTACCCCCCCCAGGTACCAGGTACCAGGCCAGTCTTCCCACCACCCTGAATGGCCTGGGGAAGATGAGGATCAAATGCAAGAGGGAAATGGAAAGGGTGATAGGTGAGCCTATGGCTGAGTACAAGGAACATGCGGGGCAGGGGGACAACAGGCAGGTGTGGGGAGGGCAGGAGGTGGGCCGGGCGAGGGGGCTGCCGCCACACCAGCTTCCCCTCACTCATCAGTGCGGTAGAGTGCCAGGGCGTGGCCAGTGAAATCGATGACATCCTGGCCCAGATCAAACTTCCGGTAGACATCACGCATGCTGGTAGTCTGGGGGTCAACACCCTCAAAGGTCTTGGGGTCATTCTCATCGAAGTTTGCCACAAACACCAGGAACTTGCGGAAGCGCCGTTTCTCAAACATACCCATCAGATCTAAGGAAGGTGGCGGGAGGAGGTTCTGCACCAACGCAGCACAAAACTCTCCATCTCAGCAGGGCAGGCACCCCCACTCCCAGCCCAGCTGTCCTGTGACCTTAGGTTAATCTCTCCACCCTTTTTAGCCTCAGTTTCCCCACCAGGATGAAGAGGGGATTGGCCTAGATGGACTCTAAGGGCTTTCCTGGCTTGGACACTTGGGGATGTCTTGAGGATCCAGTGGAGCCCCTGCCAAAGGCTCAAGTTTTCTTTGTTGTTGTTGTTTTTTGAGATGGAGTCTTGCTCTATCGCCCAGGCTGGAGTGCAGTGGTGTGATCTCGGCTCACCACAACCTCCACCTCCCGGGTTCAAACCATTCTCTTGCCTCAGCCTCCCGAGTAGCTGGGATTACAGGTGTGTGCCACCACACTCAGCTAATTTTTTGTATTTTGAGACGAGACGGGGTTTCACCATGTTGGCCAGGCTGGTCTTGAACTCCTAACCTCGTGATCCACCCGCCTAGGCCTCCCAAAGTGCTGGGATTACAGGCATGAGCCACCGCGCCTGGCCATGCTCAAGTCTTTCAAAAGGAGTCCCGTTCCCCTCCACGTCACATCCCTGCTGCGTGGGGACCTCCCTCTTGGCAGCCAGCCATGCGGCATGACATGGGGCAGAGGGAATACAGAGTGAAGGGCCTCTGGTCCTTCATGGGGGAATGTGACTTTGGACAAAGGGGTGCCTTACTCTGGACAGCCACCCATCCCAAAGACAGTTGGCTTCCCTGCCACCCCATGATTTCTCTGGCTCAGGGGGCCCACACTCACTGGAAGCCAAGGCCTCAGTCTCAGTGGACGGCACTTTGTAGATCTTGCCCCCCTTGTAGACAAAGCTGCCCTCCACCACCTTGAAGTCCAGGTAGCGAGTCACTTCTGTATACAGTAGCATCTTTACCAGCTGCCCTGTGGGGGTGCACAAGGGCAACATCAGCACGGCTCTCTCCAGAGGTTCTAGCTGGTCTGGCTGCGTCTCTTCTGGAGCCTGACTGTCCTTAGGTCTTCCCTATCACCCCCGACCTGCAATACCTCCTTCCTGTCCCTCACCGTTAGCCATGAGGAATTTGGGAATCAGGTCAACGTTCCAGTCTCGGCCTCGGCCCATGGACTCAGGGGGCCCCTCCAGCAACTGAAAACGCTTATACAGCTGTAAGCAGAAGGGAGAGAGAGACACCTCAGGGACCACCTCCTCCTGCTCCAGGCACCTGGAGAGCTACTTCCACCCTGTGCCGCTGTGTGGGAGGTTAACAGGGATGGGCCTGGGCCCAGGCAGCCTCACCTCCTCCAGGGGTGTGATGGAGGAGCTCTCGCCCCCCGTAGTAGGGGTTCCGGTCCATGTGCAGCACCTTCTTTCCGTTCACAGACATGATGCCCGACAAGATGCATTCCTGGGGGAGGGCCACACAATCCGCTGCACTCCCACCTTCCTCTGCTCCTACCAGCAGCCCTGATTTGTTCCCCACCCAAACCTGCCTCAGTGGACAGCTCCTTTCACCCACCACCCCCACCGGCTAGTTGCCTCGCCTAAAATTGGGGTGATGGCTTCATCCGACCACACTCTCCATTGCAACCTTGCGGGGTAAAGGAGACCCGTCCCCCTCACAAGGCAGACAGTGAAATAACGGAGGCTTTGAGGTAGGCAGGGCATCCAGCAGACACAGGATGGCCTTCCAGTACCAACACGCCGAGAGGCATCTACCTACGCAGAGCCGCACAAAAAGGCGGATAAAACACAATGTGGCACAGAGGGGACCCAGCTGGACTGCGAAGGACACTCCAAAGGGAAGCAAAGAAAGGCTTAGCACAGTCCTTGAAATTGTAGGCCCCACCCTGGACTGCTCTTTCTTCAAAGAGCTGAGGAGGGGCATCTGGGTCTGGACCGAGGAAGAAGAGTCTCTGAGGGGAGTGGGCCAACGGGATTTTCGGGGAAAGGGGGAAGATAAACACCCTCACCAGTCACTGTCACTAGCCCAAGGACAAAGGCTGCAGATGCTACTCAGCCTGAGGTCTCCATGGGCAACCGAGGTGGGGTTGCGGGAATATGCTTACTGCCCCCACTGCTGCTCCTTCTGGAACATTCCCTGGATCCCCTGGCCCCAGAAGACGACGAGGGGGCGGGCTGAGAGCCCACCCTGGCGAGGCCCCCTGACCCCAGGTCCTTGTACTTCATCCTCACAGGGATTAGCGCAAGATGGGAAGGGACGCTGGGAGGCAACGCTAGGCGGGCGATGGGTGCGGGCGACGGGTGGATGCCGTGATGGGTGGGGGCGATGGGTGGGCGGGGTGGGGGCGATGGGTGGGCGGGGTCGGGGGCAACGGGCCGAGTGGGGGTGCGTTTTCCGGTCCAGAGGGCAGGGGTAGGGAAGATGGGAGAGCGCCGGGGGTCGGACCCGGGTAGGCCAGGGGGCGGCCAGGAAGGGGGCCCCTTCGGGGAGATGGGGTCATGGCAACGAACAGAGGTGACATCGCGGGGGGAGCAGCGGGGTGGGCACGGCGCCGGCTTTTCGGGGAGCCGAGCGCAGAAGATGGCAGTGACCGGAGGATGGGCCGGCGGCCGCATCATCGCGGGGAATGGCGAGGGCACGACGCAGGGCCAAGGGCGCCCGGGGCCGCACTTACGGTGAGGCCGGTCCCCAGCACGATTACATCGTATTCCTCGTCCATGGTCAGGCCTCAGTGGCAGCGCCCGCTCGGCTCCTCCTCCTCCTTCACCGCAGCAGTAGCCACCGCCGCCGCCGCCACCGCACTGGACCAAAGATGGCGGCGCGTCGGCCGCCGCCCGACCCCTCCGCCGCGTCAAAGAGTCCCGCCTCTTCCCGCGCCCCGCCGCACCCGGCAGGGGACACCGCCTTCCCGGCTCGCCTCCCGGGAGGGCTGCCAGGGCCCGGGCCACAGCACCAGCGCGGCTCCGCGGGCGACGTTGCTCGCCGAGAGTCCAGAGAGGCTCGGGGCGGGGCGGGCGGGGCGGGCGGGGCGGGCCGGCGGCCGGTGCTGCGGCCCGGGAAGGATCCATGCGCGGGAGCCGCGCGCGCCCCGCCCCACCCGCCCCGCCCCGCCCCGCGCGCGCCCGCCCCGCCCCCCGGGAGTCTCGGCGCGGCCCCGCGACGGACGCGCGCCGCTGCGGCAGCCGGGGGCGGCTCCCTCACGACGCGAAGGCTGCCATTGTCACTACGGCCTCCTGAGACGCCGAAGCGCACCGGGACTCGGCCCGACCACCCCTCCCTGCCCTAAGCGGTTAGGGCCCAGCTTACTAAAGCCCCTCCCGGTCTCCGGGGATGCCTCCTAGCCTCCCCCTCTCCAGGCTCCATCCTCCCGCATACCTCTGGCGAGCACGCGCCAAAAGCTCAGCGCAGAAATGAGCGACAAGAGGCCCAACGCATGGCGATCCTCGTTTACTTTATTAGGAAGGAAACAACCGAGCACCCCCTGCTCCTGCCAGGCACTTCCGGTGGGAACATGCCAGACAGCCGACGATCGCACCCAGCCCACCTGTGGAGGTGCCTTCCTTCTCAGGCCACAGAAATAAACCCCAGTGTACTGCTTATTGTTAGCACAACATCACCAGAAAACGATAACGACAGCCAAGCAGGACAGTTAAGTAGAACTTCCACACCCCAAACTCAGGGAGCCCTATAACCTTAAGGAGGGAGCATTTGCTACACAAAAACACTATCCACAGCCAGGGATGATGTAGACACAAGAATAAATAAGGAGAAAGGGGACCCTAGAATTCATGTCCCTTACGCCTCACAGCGACTAAGCCTAGGAAGCTGGTTGGTCTAGCATCTACGCAGAATATGTACACCTTGTTGGGAGAGATGGGGGCAGCCCAGGAAAGCTCCTCAGCAGGCTGAAGAGGGAGCAAGATGGGCTGAGGGGAGCTTGGGGTTCATGCTGCGGTAGGAAGAGGGAAGCTCTTCAGTCCAGTGTGCTGCAGGGTGGGAAAGCAACAACACGGACACTGTCCCACCCTCAACCCCCCACTGGCACAGGGTCAGACGATCTGGGTCAAAGAAATGGTGGGGCCCTTGTGGTCATCAAAGCGATCCATGGTCTTGAGGCTGAGGATCATGTGCAGGCCGTAGGTGAAGATGAAGAGCATGAACAGGGAGGTCAGCAGCCCCATCCAGATGCCGGGGGAGAAGAAGCTGGCACAGTCACTGGCATAGGAGAACTGCTCCCCCATCACGTTGAAAGCCTGGATCTGGCAGACACACAGACACGGGTCAGAAAGGACCGTTGGGAGGCCCAGCAAGGACTGGGACAAGGGCAGCGCAGGGACAGGACTCCCAAGCCCAAGCCTCTCTTCGTTTCTCAAACACCAGCCTGGGCTCCCCCACCTGAAGCTGGGCCACCCCTGCGTCATACCTGGAAGTCCTGAAGCATCATCTGCCAGGGGGAGGGCTGCGTGCGGGCCACGAGGAGACTGCCCTTCTTGCTCAGGCTGCTGACATACTCGCAGTGGAAGGAGTAGATGCTGGGCCCTGTGACCTGAGAAGCATTGAAGTAGGCAACGGAGCCATTGCTGTGGACTTCGAGGCGCTCCATGGTAAACCAGTGCCGGGCGGACACTGGGTAGAGGCGGTTGGCCAGAATGAACCTGGGGAAGGTGGCAGGGATGTCAGGTGAGCTGGGGAGGCTGGGGCCACACCAGCCTACCCACACCTCAACCACCCCAGGACTCACTTGAATGTCACTGTGGTACCAAAGAGTCGTTCATAGGTCAGTGAGAGCCTGCAGAGGCAGAGAAAGAGGTGCACCATGAGGCTCTGGGAGGGCCTTTGGCATCTTAGAGGAACAAGTTCCTCAGCTCTGCTCTTACCTAAGCTGCCTTGGGTCCTTGCAGCCACCTGAAGAAGCAGTGACCCCACTTGACAGATAGGAAAACTGAGGATCCAGTCACATTGCAAGCCCAGAACAGAGCTGGAAGCCAGGACCCAGGTTCCCCTTGCCACCAGCATGGGGGTCCTTCCTCTGGTTCCCCTGAGCTCACTACCTCTCCTTTTACTCCCTCTTAGGGTGACTAAGGTGCCTGGGCTGGGCTTTGGGGGTGAGAGCAAACAGAAGGGCATGGTTGCCCCATAAATGCCTCAGGTAGCTGGCCTGGCATTTGCCCACACAAAGTCCCGGAAGTTTTGCTCAAGGGGGAGGTGTTAACAACCAAGGTCCCAACCAAAGACTCACAAGCATGGGGAGGCAGAAGTCTGAGCAACTCCCCTCCAACAGCACCCCCCGCCATGACACCTCCTACATCCTCACACTGCCCAGACCCCAACCAGACCATGGCCATCCCCACCCCAACACACAGACCTGACCCTGGCTCCCTGCCCCACCTGCGACTCACAGTGGTGGGAAGGTCACCTGTGGTGGCACAGTCCTCCCCAGCCTAGTGCCCTTGCCTGGCAAAGGAGTCATTCCAGAAGGAGCCAGTCAGGTTGAGCTCCTGCACCCCAAAGGTGAGGGGAGTCAGGTCCTCCCACTGGTCCTTGTACGCCACGGAGAAGTTTTGGGCCCAGAACAGGATCCGGGGAGCGGTGTCATTGTAACTCACAGGAGGATGGATCACAGGTGATATTGGCTGTTTTTGTAACAGCTGGCGACCTAGCCCTTCAGCCACCACCGCTACATCACGGGCCACCTGCAGAAACACCCAACCAGCCTTCTTTCAGCAGCCCTGGGAGACTGTCATACTCCAACCCAGCTGTCGTGCCCTCCCTCCTCTCCCGACAGGACACCCTGTCCACTATCTCAAAGTCCCACCAGCCAGAGGAGGCCTTTCCTCCAGAAAGCTTTCCCTGATGGCCCCTAAACCCTGATGACGTTCCTAGTCCCTCAAACTTAGGGTCATTTAGACTTAGTGTCCAAGTCTGCCACCCACAAGCCTCAAAGGACGAGATGGAAAGCTGCCCCTGGAATGGGGAGGCAGCACTTGAGTGCTCATCCTAGTCCTCCCCCAGAGTCAGCCCAGGGACAAGCCACTCCAAATAGTCACACCACAGGGGTTCTGTGCCTGATGCTTCCGCTATGCTGGGCCTCCCGGACAGCCTGCCTGTGGCATACACCCCCCACCTCCAGACAGACTCACCACACTGCCTCTCCCTGCATGCCCCAGAGCCCCTGCTGGAAGGGCACATACCCTGGAAGGGCGGACCGCTGTGAGGGCCGCTGTGTACGGGACATCTTCAGACTTGAGTGTGCTCAGGACCTGCCCAATGACCTCATCTGAGGGTCAACAAGGAGAGCAGAGAGTCAAGTCACCAGGCACCCTGTGTAAAGAAACACTCCCCACCGTCTGCTTTAGAAACCTTCTAGACCATCTGAAAGTGGTGTTATTACTTTCCACTGAGGATCCTTAGGAGCAGCTATTTCTCACCCCACCCCCATTCCTAGCCTCCCCCGTGAACAACTGTGGCTTTGGTCATCAACTTCCTAATGCCAAGCCCTACCTATGTGACACGAGAAAATACATATCAATACAGAAAACTCCGCATCCACCCATGAAAGGTTTGTGACTGCCTTTCCATGGGGAATGACTGTTCTTTATTGCAAATAAGTAAGTCCCCAGAATTGTTTTTCCAAATGTCTGCAGTCTTATTAAACCCATAACTCTAGGATTCACGCTGCATGCACAGAAACTGGCTCCATAGCCTCCAGCACAGAGGGTCCCCCCTCTGCCAAGTGGGGTCTGGCTGGACAGGGTCCTCTGCTAGGTGGTCCCTGGCTGGTCCTGGGAGCCAGCATTTCCCTGCTCCACTGTCAGCTGCCCCGAGAAGCAGGAGGGCCACCCTGGGAGTGAGGAGGCTGAGGAGCTGCAGGCCAACTGTCTGTGGTCCCCGCCCAAGGGCTAGGTGAGGATGTGCATCCTCCCTGATTCTACTCACCATTGCCTGTGAGGACTTCCCTGGGTGCCATCAGACCAGAGCTATGGAAGACAAACAGAGCGCCAGAGTCCTCAGGCAGCCTGGACCTGTGCTGCCTACTACCCTTCCCCCGCCCCAGCTTCTCCTCCCCACTAGCCCCACACACCAAGCCTGCATACTCTTACCTCAGTGCCCACTCCTGGAAGCCCATCTCACCCCGAGGCTTCTCAGTCACACTCAAGTCCTAGCCACCTGCTCTGTGACAAGGGCCTGGCTAGGTGAGAAGGCTCCCCACCCACAGGGCTCACATCTGCCTCATCTCTGGAGCTAGGCACCAACTCCTGAATCACAGAAGAGGCCCTCCCCACCTCTTCTGGCCACACATGGCACCTTCTAGAAGGGCTGTGAGGGGGTGGAGAGTACTGGCATATTTGGTCAAACGGTGCCACCACATGCCATAGCCCAGGGCCTTGCTGCTCTCTGGACCCCGAGGCTGGTGGCTGGGCCATGTGGGCAGTACCTGGCCGTGTAGGGCAGGCGAATGAGCAGCAGGGCAGGGAGGCTGGCGTTGAGCTTCAGCTCCCGCAGGGTGGCCAAGTCCACATGCAAGGGGCTGGCCCTGAGCTTCTCCTGCAGGTAAGTGGTCAGAGTGCTGACTGCATACCAGTCAACGGCAGGAAGCACCAGGGAGGAGGGGGCCAGGTCCAGGGCATTCTGGTGATAGGGGAGAGGCAAAAGGTGAGTTAGCCAGGGGCCAGTGGGCCTGGGCCAGCCCCCCAAACCTCTGTGGCAGGTTTCCTCTGGCAAGCCATACCCACAAAGGCTCACCAAGAAAATGGCCCACACCCCAGCCCCTGACATTCAGGCCCCAGGCCTTTCTACCCCAAAGCCAGTGTCTCTGCTAAGAGTATGAGGTGGTTTTGTTGTTGTTGTTGTTGTTTGCGGGGCGGGGGGGAGGGAGGAGGCAGCCCAGAGGAGACTCAGACCCAAGTAACCCTGATATGAGGTAAGAGTACAGTTCTTATGCTGGGAGAAGCACAGAATGTCCCCCATGGCCCCTGGCTGGGAGAGGACTCTTACCTCGAGATTAGAAAAGGCGCTGTCCTGCTTGTTTCCAAACACACCACCATATGCTGTGAAATCCTCAATGCTCAGCTAATAGGGAAACAGGGGAGACATCTGAGGAGGTTTGACAAGGAATGGGGGCCAAGGCAGGGGACAGCCACCTTCCCCGTGCATTCTCAGGGCCAGCAAAGTCTCACTGAGAGTCAGGTTCGGTATAGTGGAGCGCGACTGTGTGTTGGTGGTGGTGGGTGGGAGACTCGTCTCTTCCCTCCAGCACTGTCAAGGCAGGGTGAGAAGACATAGAAGGCAGTCATGGGGGTGGGGAGATCTGCAGGCAGCTGATTTGTGGTAACCTCAGGAGTAGGAGTCAGCTGCCTTACCCGCCCTACAGACAAGAGGAACTGGGGAGGGAACAGGGAAGCTGTGGGGAGGGGGTGGGGCAGCCAAGAGCATTTGCAGCAGGCCTCCCAGCCAGAGAAAATGGGAGTTGGCTACGTCCAGTCTGGACAGGACCGTCACCCCACTTGCTTTTGGTGGAAGGGGAGAGAGGTGAGATCTCAGAACATGTGGAGGAAGCACTGAAGTCTTTTGAGCTCTTAGGACCACAGTGGCCCTGACCCCATCCCTTTTTCTATACAACTTACAGATGTCCTTTGTCCTTTCACTCCTACCCCCTACTCCAATCTCCAGCTTCCTCTGGCCTTTCCCAGTTAGGCCCTGAGGAGATTTTAATCAGCTTCCCTAACCTGTTTGGTATATACACTCGCCCAGTCTCCCCTCCCTTGTGGGCAGGACCTTGCTGCTGTTTGGCCGCCCGGGCTCCCAGTCGGAAAGCCCAGGAGTTGCTGGTGGGTCCTGTGGGCTTCCTTTAATTGAGAAATCACACCACTCCCTGCTCCACATTACCCAAGGCTTTCTTACACATTTAGAACTGCACCTGACCTTCCCCCTCATGGCCTACAAGGTCCTACTTCATTGCCTGGCCACCTGAGAACCATCTCCTACATCTCCTACCCCTTTCTCTCACTCACTACCCCTTGTGCTCCAGTCACACCAGGTCTTCCTTGAGCTTGCCAAGAGCACACCTCGCCCAGGGCCCTTGCATTTGCTGTTCCAGGAATGTCCTTCCCCCAACGGCTCCCTCCCTCCATTAAGATCTCTGCTCAGATATCACCTCCTCACCTCCTCAGTGAGGCCCGGTCTGACCACCCTTATCTAAAACAGCATCCCAGTCACTCTGTCCCCTTAGCCTGTTTCCTTCCCTAAAGACTATAACACTGACATCATATAATATACCAACTTAGTATTTACTGGTCACCCTCATGAGAATATCAGCTTCCTGACGGTGGGGGATTGGGTTCTTCTGCTCACTGCCGTATCCCCAACACTTCATAATACCTGGCACATAGTAGGCTTTCCATATTGGACAAATGAATGAATGGGTGAATGCCGAAAGACTGGGGGATCCTGGCTAGATGTTTTATGTGGATTATAAGAATCCCCCCTCACAGGCCGGGCGCGGTGGCTCATGCCTGTAATCCCAGCAGTTTGGGAGGCCGAGGTGGGTTGATCACGAGGTCAGGAGTTCAAGACCAGTCTGGCCAACATGGTGAAACCCTGTCTCTACTCAAAATACAAAAAAAAAAAAAAATACAAAAATTAGCTGGGCGCAGTGGCAGGTGCCCTGTAATCCTAGTTACTCAGGAGGCTGAGGCAGAGAATTGCTTGAACCCAGGAGGCGGAGGTTGCATTGAGCTTACATTGCACCACTGCATTCCAGCCTGGGCAACAGAGCGAGACTCTGTCTCAAAAAAAAAAAACAAAAAAAAAGAATTCCCCCTCACAGCCCTCTGATGTAGGTGGTGTCTTCATTTTACAGATGTAGAAACTGTCATTGACAAAGATTATTTCATGCCTCCAATGGCTGGTTACATGGTGGAACTAGGACTCAGTTCCTATCTGACTATATTATTTACCACCTCCTGAAAAGACTTCAGGCCACCATCTGCCCACACAGCAACCAAGGGAGACTACAAGGGCAATGAGCCATACAGGCCACCAACAAGGGAGGGCCTAGCAGACGCTTGCTATCTTAGAATCATCTCATGGTCTGCACGCCTGCTTGGGGGCAAAGATCCTGGATGGGAGGGAAAACAGCATGCAGGTTATGAGCTCCAATTGGGAGGGAGGATTGACAGACTCAGGCTGGAACCAAAGTGGTGTCTATCAACTGTAGTGAAACATTGTATCTCGACAAACCTTACTTTCCTTGGCAGTAAAACCGAGATAATGACATCAGTATAGCAAGTGCCTACAAAGCACTAAACAGGTGATCATTTTCCAATTATCATTATTATGATCATCACAGCTAGAATTACAACTGTGCCACCCATTAGCTGTATGAGCTTGGGCAAGTCACTTAACCTCCAGCCTCAGTCTTCTCATTTATAAACGAACAGGGACAATAATCCCCACCCACCATATTGGAGTAAGTCAGATATCCAAAGTGCTTGGTAATCAGTAGGTACCTGGCCTCTGACCCGTCGCTTCCTCCAATCAAGTTGGTGCCATTTCCGAGGCTGTCGCCATGCCCACTGAAGCGTTTACTACAGGCCTTCCCATGAGACGACCCACACCTCCCTACGGTTGGGACAAGGTCACTGAAGCTTCCCTTGGGGAATGGGCGTCAGTGTCATGGGGGGAGGGGTTCCTGGCTGCCTCCCGATGACCGGGGGAGAGTGGGCTGGGGCAGGCGCACCTTGTCCTGCAGGAACAGCAGCACATTCCGGGGACCCAGCTCCAGGGCGGGATCTAAGTAGGCAGAGAGTTGCAAGTCGCTGGTGATGTGGCCTTCATGAGTGTCGGCAGGAGCCCACAAGTCCCTGGCAGGGGACAGAAGAGGTGCTGTCAGACGGGGGCGCATGTGGACTGGAGCTCTGTTGCCGGCAGATTCGCTGCGACCCCCGAGCAAAGAACAGTCCACCTCTGGGCCTCACCACCCCTCGCGTAGGACAGCGCCGGAGTCGGAGTCGGGCGAGGGCGCCTCAGCCGCCACAGCGCATCCCACCCCGGCCCGCTCACCGGTCACTGGACCACAGCACCAGCGGGACCTGCTGCTCCGCCGCTGCCGCCGCCGCCGCCGCCGCCGCCAACGACAAAAACACCGGCAGCCACGGCATCCGCCAGAGCGCCTGGGCACACCGCGGCCTCATCCGCACTCGAGCCGTCGCCGTGGCCGCCATCATAGCCTCAGCCTCCACTGCTTCAGCGGCCTCGACAGCCGCGGATCAGGTGACCGTTGCCCCCGCCTGAGCCCCGCCTCGCACCTCCATTGGCCCAAGCGCGGGCCGGCCGGCAGGGCCGCAGGTAATTGGACCAAGTGCATGCCACTCGCGGCCACTCCTTCTCACTGGTTGGCTGTACGTGTCTCCAGGCACTCACACTCCGAGTGGGAAAGGGGATGGGGCCCAGCTAGACCTACTAGGACGAGACAAGAGGGACAGGGAGGCTCCGCGGAATCCTGCGCGCACCCTACGCGTTCGCCCGTCCGTTTTTATTTATTTATTTATTTTGTGTTGTTGTTGCTCTCTTCTTTTCTTTCTTTCTTTTTTTCTTTTTTCTTTTCTTTTTTTTTTTTTTTAAGAGACAGGGTCTCCCTATATTGCCCAGGCTGGTCTCGCCTACCCCCACCCCCCAGCTCAAGCGATCCTCGCACCTCAGCCTCCGGAAAAGTGGAACTACAGGCGCGCATCGCCGCACCCGGCCAATCCTTGTTTTAATCCTTTTCCTTAAAATTGCAAAAGTGGTGTCTTTTTCCTGTAGATGGACCCTCCCTGATACAGGTGACAGGAGACTGTAATCCCTTAGAATGAGGACAGAAGCGAGCCCAGGATAGCATCTGCGGGAACACCCAGCACTTACTTTGGGTGGGAGAAGGGTCCAGAAAAGAGATCGGACAAGGAGCAACCGAAGAGGAAAGGGGGAAACCCAGAGCGAAGCGTGGCTTCAAAGACACCCTAACGGGCCGGGCGCGGTGGCTCACGCCTGTAATCCCAGCACTTTGGAAGCCGGAGGCGGGCGAATCTTGATCAAGAGATCAAGATCATCCTGGCCAACATGTTGAAACTCCGTCAATACTAAAAATACAAAAATTAGCTGGGCATGCTGGCGCACTCCTGTAGTCCCAGCTACACGGGAGGCTGAGGCAGGAGAATCACTTGAACCCGGGAGGCGGAGGTTGCAGTGAGCCAAGATCACACCACTGCACTCTAGCCTGGCAAGAGTCCATCTCAAAAAAAAAAAAAAAATTGTAGTCATGATTGTCACATGTGATTCAGACTAGGACGAGAATAGTGGCAGTTGAGCTGGAGAGAGGAAGTGGGTCTGACGATACAGTCAAAGAAAATTGTAGCTTTTGGGTCTCTCTGAGTTGGGGACTGGGAGATGAGGTCACTTGGGGGCTCACTGAGTTTCGGGTGCTTAGGGAAACCCTCAAGTGGCCATTTCCAGGCCTGAACTAGCTGAGGAGAGAGGTTTTTGCTGGAGCTTCACTGTATCCCAGGAGAATCCAGCAAACTTAAAAAGGAAAGCATGTCTATTATGTTTCTGTTACTTTTGGTACATAGTTTCAAGGCAAAGACTTCCTCTGGAATGTGGAATGCAATCTTGCCTCTACCAGGACTCTGTTGCTGAGCTGCTTCCATCCTTAGGGGAGAAACCCACCTGTGACTGCTTTTATTCTTCCCTCCGTTGCCAGGGGTCCCTGGAGCGATGGCCCTTGAGGCTTCCTGAAGCACCTGCTATGGGCCAGGCACCCAGACTCTGCCCCCGAAGTTGACAGTCTAGTCTAGAGGACATGCAGGACAGCAGGTCATGATACAGGGTCATGCATGTTCCAAAGGTTGAGACATGGGACTGGGAGGGATGTAAGGAGACGGGCACCCATGAAGCTGCTCCCACCAGGAGGTGATATCTAAACTGAACCAATCACCAAATGTTGATAGCACCAATGAGCACCTTCTGTCTGGGGACTTCATCTTTAGGGTAAAAGCATTTCTTCATTGAAATCCTGGCTGGGCGTGGTGGCTTATGCCTGTAATCCCAACACTTTGGGAGGCCGAGACAGGCAGATAACCTGAGCTTAAGAGTTCAAGACCAGCCTGGCAAACGTGGCAAAACCCCATCTCTACTAAAAATACAAAAATTAGCTGGGCGTGGTGGCCCGCGCCTGTAGTCCCAGCTACTCAGGAGGCTGAGACAGGACAATTGCTTGAACCTGGGAGGTGGAGGTTGCAGTGAACCGAGATCATGCCATTGCACTCCAGCCCAGGCAACAAGAGCAAAACTCCGTCTCAAAAAAAAAAAAAAGAAGAAGAAAGAAAAAAGAAATCCCTTCAGGCCCTCATCTCCCTGTGGCTTTTAAAATTGTTTTAATATACTATCGGACACATACCAAAATATGTGGAACATACATGTTACATATACATGTGTAAGGTATATTACACATATCTTACCTCTACATGCAGTATAAAAATAAAAGGAACGGCCGGGCACGGTGGCTCACGCCTGTAATCCCAGCACTTTGGGAGGCCGAGGCGGGCGGATCACGAGGTCAGGAGATCGAGACCATCCTGGCTAACATGGTGAAACCCCGTCTCTACTAAAAATACAAAAAAATTAGCCGGGCGTGGTGGCGGGCGCCTGTAGTCCCAACTATCCAGGAGGCTGAGGCAGGAGAATGGCGTGAACCTGGGAGTCAGAGCTTGCAGTGAGCCAAGATCGCGCCACTGCACTCCAACCTGGGCGACAGAGCGAGAATCTGCCTCAAAAAAAAAAAGAAAAAAAAAAAAAGAAAAAAAAAAAAGAAAGAAATAAAAGGAACGGCTGGGCTTGGAGGCTCATGCCTGTAATCCCAGCACTTTGGGAGGCTGAGGCAGGCAGATCACCTGAGGTTGGGAGTTCCACACCAGCCTGACCAACATGGGGAAACCCCGTCTCTCCTAAAAATACAAAAATTAGCCGGGCATGGTGGCACATGCCTGTAATCCCAGCCACTCGGGAGGCTGAGGCAGGAGAATCGCTTGAACCTGGAAGGCAGGGGTTGCAGTGAGCCAAGATCATGCCATTGCACTCCAGCCTGGGCAACGAGAGCGAAACTCCGTCTCAGCTGGGCATGGTGGCTCACGCCTGTAATCCCAGCACTTTGGGAGGCCAAGGCGGGTGGATTACGAGGTCAGGCGATTGAGACCAGCCTGGCCAACATGGTGAAACCCCGTCTCTACTAAAAATACAAAAAATTAGCCGGGCATGTGGCGGGCGCCTGTGATCCCAGCTACTTGGGAGGCTGAGGCAGGAGAATTGCTTGAACCCAGGAGGCGGAGGATGCAGTGAACCGAGATCGCACCACTGCACTCCACCCTGGGCGACAAAGCAAGACTCCGTCTCAAAAAATAAATAAAAGGAACCTCAGACCACTGCCCCCGCCCCTGGACTTCATAGTCAGTGAAGAGCACTGCCAGTTCCTTAGCAGGAACCTGGGTCCCCCAAACCCCATTTTCCTACGTCCCCTGAGAAACAACTGTTATCCTGCATTGGTACCAGATGGCATTGTTCCTTTTTTTTTTTTTTTTTTTTAGNTGATGTAGGTGATATTTTTTATTCTATCAGTGTATACTAGACAAGATTTTGATGTGGCTTTGTGTTTGTATATTTAAATACCATGTCTTTAAAGCATTAGTAGAAGAGATATTCTAGTTTCTTCTAATGTCCCTTTTAAAAAAAAAAATAGCCAGTCCAGTATCTCAAACTACTTTGATTTTTGAACTTAAATCAACTTTTAGTGCTACCTTGTTTAATGGTAGTATTATTTTCTCATTTCTACATGTTCACACACATTTATTATATATAGTTTATGGTTAGAGGTATCTTATAAAAATTTTGAAGCCCATCCCCATGGATTTATTATATATAATACAGTCCTGATATATCTTAAAGTTAACCCGTTAAGGGCTTTACTGGTTGAGGTAACCTATTTCAAATGGTGTGTTGGGTTTTGTGATACCTTGTCAAGAATTCAGTAAGAATTTTCAGGTTGTCTGTATTTTCTTTTGGGACTTTGGAGATCTCTCAAGTTGTATTGTTTTGGAGATCTCTCAAGTCGTATTGCTTTCTGTATTCCTGAGTATATTCCTTTGGTAACATGAAGGTAAATAGTTTATATTTGATGATTTTTTTTTTTTTTTTTTTGAGACGGAGTTTCACTGTCACCCAGGCTGGAGTGCAGTGGCATGATCTCAGCTCACTGCAACCTCCACCCCCCGGGTTCAAGCGATTCTCCCACCTCAGCCTCCCGAGTAGCTGGGACTACAGGCACCCACCACCATGCCTGGCTAATTTTTGTATTTTTAGTAGAGATGGGGATTCACCATGTTGGTCAGGCTGGTCTCAAACTCCTGACCTTGTGATCCGCCCGCCTCGGCCTCCCAAAGTGCTGGGATTACAGGCGTGAGCCACCACGCCTGGCCTCGTTCTGCCTGTAGTCCTCTGCAGTCTGTTCATCAGCAGTTGATGGAGGTCGCTGTTCGCTTACCCAGCTGCTAGGCTCATTCCCTGTTGCTAGACACTGGGTGGTTCCCCTTGTTTGCTGTGGTGCAGAATGCAAGAAGTCTCGGATACCATGGTAGACTGCATCATTGCTCACAAGTACTCAATCCTCCAAGCTCTTGCACCTCCCACTCCCCTGACCTGTTAAAAAAGCACTGCCATGGTGAAACGTAACCCAAAAAAGAAAAGTAGGCTGGGCGCATTGACTCACACCTGTAATCCCAGCACTTTGGGAGGCCGAGATGGGTGGATCACCTGAGGCCCAGAGTTAAAGACCAGCCTGGCCAACATGGTGAAACCCCGTCTCTATTAAAAATACAAAAGAATTAGCCGGGCATGGTGGCATGCGCCTATAATCCCTGCTACTTGGGAGGCTGAGGCAGGAGAATCGCTTGAGAACCCGGGAGGTGGAGGTTGCAGTTAGCAGAGATCGTGCCATTGCACTCCAGCCTGGGTGACAGAGTGAGACTCCGTCTCAAAAAAAAAAAAAAAAAAAGTACACAAAATAAAGATGTACAGTGTATAATGCTTATCAAAACAGACAGTCCCATGGCATCACCCAGGTCAAGAATTTGAATATCGGCCAGGCGCGGTGGCTCAAGCCTGTAATCCCAGCACTTTGGGAGGCCGAGACGGGCGGATCACGAGGTCAGGAGATCGAGACCACCCTGGCTAACACGGTGAAACCCCGTCTCTACTAAAAAATACAAAAAACTAGCCGGGCGAGGCGGCGGGCGCCTGTAGTCCCAGCTACTCGGGAGGCTGAGGCAGGAGAATGGCGTAAATCCGGGGGGCGGAGCTTGCAGTGAGCTGAGATCCGGCCACTGCACTCCAGCCTGGGCGACAGAGCCAGACTCCGTCTCAAAAAAAAAAAAAAAAAAAGAATTTGAATATCACTGCCCCAAAAGCCCCTCTCATTCCCTTCCTATCACTTCCCAATGTGACCATGAACTTGATTCTTATGCTAATCACTTTGGTCTTTATAGTTTGACCAGTTAAGCATGCATTCCTAAAAATCATGGGATATGTTTTGGCTGTTTTGAGACTTTAAATAAAGGAAATTATTCAGTATAATATTTTTCCCTCCTCCACTCTTTTTGTTTGTTTGTTTGGAGACAGAGTTTGGCTCTTGTTGCCCAGGCTGGAGTCCAATGGCGCCATCTTGGCTCACTGCCACCTTCGGATTCAAGCAATTCTCCTGCCTCAGCCTCCCGAGTAGCTGGGATTACAGGCATGTGCCACCATGCCCGGCTAATTTTTTGTATTTAGTAGAGATGGGATTTCACCATGTTGGTCAGGCTGGTCTCGAACTCCTGACCTCAGGTGACCCACCCACCTCAGCCTCTCAAAGTGTTGAGATTACAGGTGTGAGTCACCGCACCCAGCCCTCTCCTCCACTCTAAAGGGAAGTGTTATTTTGTGTCTAGATTCTTTGCTCAATATTGGCAGACTAATTCAAGTGGCTGCATGTAACAATGTTGCCTCATAGTATTCCACTGGATAAATGTGTCACCATTGATTGCCTCCTTCAACTGTTGACATTTGGTTGGTTTCCCATTTGGGCTGTTATGGCTAATGCTACTGTGAACAATTATGTATACATCTTTTTTTGTTTGTTTTTTTTTGTTTGTTTTTGTTTTCTGTTTTTTGGGTTTTTTTTAGACAGAGTCTCGCTCTGTCGCCCAGGCTGGAGTGCAGTGGTGAGATCTTGGCTCACTGCAAGCTCTACCTCCCGGGTTCCCGCCATTCTCCTGCCTCAGCCTCCTGAGTAGCTGGGACTACCGGCGCCCACCACCACGCTGAGCTAATTTTTTGTATTTTTAGTAGAGACGGGGTTTCACCGTGTTAGCCAGGATGGTCTCGATTTCCTGACCTCATGATCTGCCTGCCTCGGCCTCCCAAAGTGCTGGGATTACAGGTGTGAGCCACAGCGCCTGGCCAATGTATGTCTTTTGTTAAACATAGATGTTCATTTCAATAGGTATATAACTAGGTGGGGAATTGCTAGGTCATAGAGTATATGCACTGGGTTGAGTAGTGTCCCCATATAAGTCATTGCAGACAGAATCAAGTTAAGGTGAGGTCATACTGGATAAGGGTGACCCCTAGTCCAATGCCTGGTGTTTTTAAAGGAGGAGAAAAAGAGACAGACACAGGGAGGAGAGCGCCGCATGAAGCTGAAGGCAGAGATTGGAATGACACCTCCGCACGCCAAGGAACACGGAGCGTTGCTGGGAACCACTGGAAGAAGCCAGAAGAGAGGCATGGAGCTGACTCTCCCTCACAGCTCCAGAAGGAACCCACCCTGGTGCCACCTTGATTTTGGACTTCTGGCCTTCAGAACTGGGAGAGAATAAATTTCTGTTGCTTTAAAATTCCCGGTCTCTGGCACTTTGTTACTGCAGCCACAGGAAACCCACACAGTGCACGCTCTGCTTTTTGTGTTTCCTTTTCTGTGAAATGCCTTTTATTTTTTTTCTTTTTTCTTTTTTTTTGAGACGGAATTTCACTTTTGCTGTCCAGGTTGGAGTGCAATGGTGCAATCTTGGCTCACTGAAGCCTCCGTTTCTCGGGTTCTAGCGATTCTCCTGCCTCAGCTTCCTGAGTAGCTGGGATTACAGGCACCCGCCAACACGCCTGGCTAATTTTATTTATTTGTAGAGATAGGGGTTTCACCATGTTGGCCAGACTGGTCTCAAACTCCTGGCCTCAGGTGATCCGCCCGCCTCGGCCTCCCAAAGTGTTGGGATTACAGGCGTGAGCCACCACACCCGGCCTTAACCACTTTTAACTGTACAGTTCAGTGGCATTAAGAATGTTCACATTGTTGTACAGCCATCACCACCATCCATCTTCAGAACTCTTTTCTTCTTCCCAAACTAAAGCTCTGTCCCTATTATACAATTTCCCATTCCCCCATCCTCCCAGGCCCTACAACCAACCTTTTACTTTTTGATTCTGGATCTGAAACCGGTAAGTACATCATATAAGTGGAACCATGTAATATGCAGCCTTTTGTTTCTGGCTTATTGCAGTTAGCATGTTTCTTGAAAATCCTTTGAGAGTATCCATTTGGTAGCATGTATCAAAATGTCATTTCTTTTTATTTTTAAATTAAAAATTTTTTTTTTTTGAGACGGAGTCTCACTCTGTTGCCCAGGTTGGAATGCAGTGGCCGGATCTCGGCTCACTGCAAGCTCCGCCTCCTGGGTTCACACCATTCTCCTGCCTCAGCCTCCAGCTGGGACAACAGGCGCCTGCCACTACACCCGGCTTTTTTTTTCTTTTTTTTTTTTTAGTAGAGACGGGGTTTCACCATGTTAGCAAGGATGGTCTCGATCTCCTGACCTTGTGATCCGCCCGCCTCAGCCTCCCAAAGTGCTGGGATTACAGGCGTGAGCCACCGCGCCTGGCCTTTTTTTTTTTTTTTTTTTTTTTGAGACGAAGTTTTGCTCGTTTCCCAGGCTGGTGTGCAATGGCGCAATCTGGGCTCACCGCAACCTCTGCCTCCCGGGTTCAAGCAATTCTCCTACCTCAGCCTCCCGAGTAGGTGGGATTACAGGCACCTGCCACCACGCCTGGCTAAGTTTGTATTTTTAGTAGAGATGGAGTTTCTCCATGTTGGTCAGGCTGGTCTCGAACTCCCGGCCTCAGGTGATCTGCCTGCCTTGGTCTCCCAAAGTCTTGGGATTACAGGCGTGAGCCACCGCAACTGGCCTAATTTTTATATTTTTAGTAGAGACAGGGTTTCACCATGTTGGTCAGACTGGTCTCAAATTCCTGACCTTGTGATCTGCCCACCTCGGCCTCCCAAAGTGCTGGGATTACAGGTGTGAGCCACTGCAACTGGCCTAATTTTTGTATTTTAGTAGAGATCGGGTTTCACCACGTTGGCCAGGCTGGTCTCGAACTCCTGACTTCAAATGATCCGCCCACCTTGGCTTCCTAAAGTGTTGGAATTATAGGCGTGAGCCATGGTGCCCAGCTGCTTTTATCTATATTTAATTACAAGTGTTTGTTTTTTCCCAGGCAATTTTTTTCCCTTTTTAGTCATTTTTTTAAAAAAACCTTTTATTTTGGCCGGGCGTGGTGGCTCACACCTGTAATCCCAGCACTTTGGGAGGCCAAGGCAGGTGGATCACGAGGTCAGGATATCGAGACCATCCTGGCTAACATGGTGAAACCCCGTCTCTACTAAAAACGCAAAAAAATTAGCCAGGTGTGGTGGCGGGCGCCTATAGGCCCAGCTACTCGAGAGTCTGAGGCAGGAGAATGGCGTGAACCCTGGAGGCTGAGCTTGCAGTGAGCTGAGATCGCACCACTGGACTCCAGCCTGGACAACCAAGGGAGACTCCATCTCAAAAAAAAAGAAAAAAAAAAAACTTTTACTTTGCAATAATTAGGCACCAACACTGCTGAAAGACCTGGTTGTCTGAATCTTCTCTTGTTGCTGGCTCATCTTTGGTGGTTCTATCTTTTCTTTCTTTCCATGTTTCTGTTATAGTATTTTTAATACTGTGTCTGCACTAACACCCTGGATTTGCCTTTGCTCCCACCCAGGACCCCTACCTCCTGATCGCAGCATGCACTGCTCATGGCTGGCTACTCGCCGGGCTCTTCAGAGCTCCTCTCCCACCTATGATGCAGCCCAGGTAGGATCCAACTGATTCTCCACACTTGGGGCTCTCTGAAGTGTGGCCCCAATCTACCTGGCTAGCTTTGGGTTTTGAAGCAAGTTCATTAGCCTCACTCCACCTCCTTGGCAAAATGAGGAGATTAATCCCTATTTCTGCAACGTTGTTTCAGGGATTACAGACAATAACTGAACCCTTAAGTGACTGGTGTGGAAGAGGTCAATGCCCATCTGCTCAAGTGTGCTCCATGTGCCCAGGGCACTAAGGGTCCAGCTTTTCTGTCCAGCAGTCACTTCCTATTTCCACCCCTACAGAGAGGCCAGAGGCATTATACAACAAGCCAACACATATGCTTTATGGTTCTGTTTCAAAAACATGAAAACTCAGGCCCCAGGACTCAAGTGATGTTGAGAAGCAGAAAGGATGGAGAAGTCGGTGGCCCCAGCATGGGTGCAAGCAGCCAGACCTCAGGCCCTCGCTCTAGGCTCCACGTGGCTGGGCTTGGCTTCTGGCCAAGGGCTGCTCTTCCCACCTGAGGCCAGACCTTGCCTGAGGAAAGGGCCTGTGGCAGGGGGGAAGCTCAGGCAGAAGGAAGACGTGGCCAGCGGCCATCCCTGAGGAGGTAGTGAGCAGCTCCTGGTTCGGCAAGGGTGGGGGGTAGGAGCCAGGCTGAGGGGTCTTAGGGTCCCCTCTCCACAGCTCTGGTGAGCCCCCAGCCAACTGCTTGCTCACCTGCCTTCTATGCTTCCTCCTGACGCCAGCCCCTGGGAGAGAACACCTGAAGGCAAGAAGGAAGGAGGGCCCTGCCTAAGCTTCTTCCTCCCTGCTTGGCCAAGTGGGAGAAGCAGCTGAGGTCCTTCGTTTAACCGAGGAAGCATGGAGGAGCTGGAATGCCTACCAGCTCGGAGAGGGCACTTGAGAGGGTCTATGAACAAATCTGTCTAAAAACCACATTTGAGCTAAAAGCATCAGTCCATCCCTCAGCCCCAGCTCTGTGCAGGCCAAGTATCCAGAAGGCAGCAAGCAAGGACAGCCAGCCCCGTTGGGCCTGGACCCTGGTGCCGCCTCTTCCTCCAGCCTCAGCCCTGCCTGTTCCCTCAGGGCCCAGAGGAGGCAAGGTCAGGGGCTGGCCAGGCGGGGCCTATCTCCCAGGCTGGAGGTGGTTGTGGAGCTGCTCTGCCTGAGTCTTCAGACGCTGAAATTCCTCTTGAATGAAGTCTGTCAGGGCTTTGCGCATCTCCACCTGAGGGAAAGGACCAGGGATGGCCTGCACCCCTCGGGAAGCTTGGCCAAGGTGTCCTGGGAGGGTGACGGGACGGAGAGGGTGGAGGCACCCTCAGGGGGTCCGGGGACAGCTATGGGGGACCCAGGAGGAAACTCACAGCTGACTTGTTCTCTGCCCGGAGCCGCTCGAGTACAGGTAGGGCACTGAAGGGCTTCCCGATCAGCACAGTGATTTTCTGTGGGGTGGCCACCAAGAGTGATGAGGAGCAGGAGGAGTGCCCACAGCCCCAGCCCAAGCAACCCGGGAGCCAGAAGCTAAGCCCTGGCCCTGCTGTGCCACACATTCCCCAGGGGCCACTCTCTCTCTAAAATGAGGTACTGGTCCTGGGTCCTGTGCTGTAGATAACCTGTCCTGTCCTGACCCCACGGCCCACCCCTGCCCCAGCCTGACTTCCTCTGCTCTCATTTTAATGTCTCAGTGCCAGGAAGTCCCTGTCTATGTTCCACTCAGTCCCCTACTGTAGCCTCACACTCAGCTCCTCCTGCATCTGGCCTCCACAGTGCTGAGTGGGAGACATGGGGCAGACGGCAGACAGGCAGGCAGACAGACAGCCGAAGGTCAGCAGTCCCCACCCACCTGTCCAAAGCGGGGGAAGTAGGGCGGACTGTTAGGAAGGACGTCATTCATTCCTGCAGCACAGTGGACAGAAGGCCAGACGTGGGGTGGAGCAGGGCAGCCTGAGTCCCAGGCCCCCCACCCCAGATACCATCTCTCTGTCCCTGTTCCCAGGCTCACCAACATGCCACAGGGGCAGGATGATGGGGTTGAGATGACACTCAGCAATCAGGCGCCCGATTCCTGCCCGGGGGGGAGGCAGAAATGTTAGCATAAGCTGGGCCCTGAGCCAAGCTTCTGTGCCAGCCTCTGGCCAGTACCACCCCGGACATCCTCCAGTTCAGTTCAGCTCCCCTGGGCAAGGCCCTCCACGAGGCAAGCCCTAGTCTCAGCACCTGTCCTCTTCCTGGCGCTACAACACACCCATTACCCCCATACAACCCAGCCTGAGGGGGCAGGAGCCAGGGGCCCACAGGGCCATCTCTGGGCCGGGAGGATGGCTGTGGCCAGAGACCAGTAGCCCTTACCCCACTTGAAGCGCAGGAACTCAGAACTCATGTTCACTTTCCCTGGTGAGAGAGCACAGAGGCGAGGCTTGGGAGCCCATCCCGCTCATACTGCGGGGGCTCGACCCAGTCAGCCCTGCTGACCTTCTGGGAAGATATGCACCCAGTCCCCATGGTTGAGTTTCTCCAAAATGAAGTCCATCCCCTTCTGGTAGACACCATCTCCTGCAAGGAAAAGGCCTCTCCCCATCAGTCCCCATTCTCGGGGGTGTGGGGTGATGGGTTAGCTTACCCTCAACCCTCTCCAAACCTCGATGAAACAGGCCCTTCTCCCTGGGGCCCATGCTTTGGGCACTTCCCATCCCCCACTGTGCCATCCACACAGATGCCCTCCAATGACTGTCTCCAGGGTCTGTGTGGCACTTGGGCACATGGTGGGGCTTCCTTCCTAATATCTTCTAAACCCCTAAGTGCCAGGCAGCATCATCTCAAGTCATCTCCTACTGAGATTTTGACCTGGCAATTCCTCCATCTACCATGACCCCCATCTTCAGTGGCTCACCAGCTGGGCCGCTTCAGCCACATACCCCTGCACACTCTCAAAGATCCCCAGGTTGGCATACCACCTGCCTTCCCTCCCCAGCCAGGCCCTGGCTGCCAGCCGACCGCTCTCAGAGCCTCATGTATTCCTTTCTCTTCGAAGGTGCCACTCCTGGGGTGATCCTACCATGTGCCAGCTGCTAGAGAAACCAAGTGCATTTGTGATTTCCAACCTCACTTAGGCCCCAGATTCTGGGCAACAACCCTTTGCTGGGGTCTCAGTGACGTGTCACAGCCACTCCTCAGAGGGCACCTGCCTGAGGCCTCAGCCTCCACCATTCCTCCCTCCTGCTGGCCCCTTCTTCTCAGGGCGCCCCGGGAAACTAGACCCTCCCTTATAGGGAGGCCTCTTGGGAAAGGGAGAACATTCATTTGAACACACATCAAGAGTTTGGGAAAAACTCAAATTTGCTAGACTGCAAACAGTGGAGTTGAACTGCTCCTGGTCTAGCAACTTTCCACATTGGAGATAACCCTGAGACCATGACACTGGACCCAAGAGAAGGAAATGCAAACTTCCTTCCTTCTGAAGCCAATGTTGGCTGCGTGTTGGCTGGAAGCCTGGGGACGCTTGGAGACAGTAAGTACACAGTAAGGATCTCATCAACCTCGGTGATGGAAAAGTAACCACATGTCGGACAAAACAGGAAAGAGGAGGTAGAGAGGTTGAAGGAATGGGGTATAGCAGATATCCTCATCTTATAAAGTAGGGAGTAAAGAAGTTCTATCACAGAGGGAGAGACAGACATTGGGAATACCTCTGGCAATGAACTTTGTTCTCTGCAAGGCCGATTCTTTGGAAGGGGCTAGTTAGGGATCCAGGAGTCTCAACCCAACCCAAACAGTGCCCTGACCCAGCAGCCCACTCGGGCTAGAGGGAGGGTGACGACTCACTGGAGTTTTCTCAGGGCATGGGAAAAGCAGCAGTTTCCCTACTTGGGACACAGCATGTGTAACAGTAGGGGGGAGTCTTCATAGGTACTGGCCCCTTCTCTACTAAAACCCACTGATGCAACCTATCCATTGAGCTTGAAACTGGAATTTAAAAAAAAATAATAATATGCTTTTGGAGCAAGACTTCATCATTTGTAGCTTTTACAAATGCTACTACTACTTATTTGTGTCACTTGTGTCAAATCACTTCGATACTTAAATACCATATTAAAGTCAACACTTGGAGAAAAAGGGAATTTTTTGGAACACAGAAGCCAAGTGTGCTAAATACTGCCTTTGCCTTAATGACATATTATTAGTTCTTTGCTGAAGGAACTGAGAGGCAGGGGCAGGGGGTGAATGAGTAGAGTTCTCATCTCTCAGAGCAGGTTGGGATAAACGACGCCACGGTCATTTGCCAAGACACTGTGGCCTCTGCTTGTTTCTTAACAGAGACAGAAGTTCCTTTACAGAGAGAAGTAGCCTCCAAAAGCAGCAGAAAGAGAAACCGCTCCAGGGGGCTGCTTCTGAGGAGTGGGGCTAGGGAGGTGAGGGGCGGGCACTGCAGCTTTCCATTAAAAGCCCCTCTTTGTTATTTGTTGTTACTTTATGGGGTTTTACCACATTCTACTTTGACCAGCTAGAAATAATAAACCCCTCCTTGACCTCTAATATCCTTTGGTTACTCTTCCTTCTGTCTCTTTTTCCTCCCAACTGAACCTCTGGGAGGAGTTGCTGCCCCTGTGGTCTCCATTCCCCCTCAACTGCAGCACCACCAGCCCTCAGGCCACAATAATCTGGCTCTGGCAGCCGTCACTCCATGGAAACGCTTCTCCAGAATCACCTGCTGCTTCCATGTGCCACAGGCGCCTGGTTTGCTCTTCTCTCTGGCCATGGCTCCCTGCCATCTTGGTGGCTTCTCTCTCCCTCTGTGCCATCCTGGGCCTCTGCCCTGCAGACTCTCACTCTGCATTCATGACTTTGTGGTTGAATTCCCAGTATCTTTATTCCTGATTTTTTTTTTTTTTTTTTTTGAGACGGAGTCTCGCTCTGTCGCCCAAGCTGGAGTGCAGTGGCGCAATCTCGGCTCACTGCAAGCTCCGCCTCCCGGGCTCACACCATTCTCCTGCCTCAGCCTCCCGAGTAGGTGGGACTACAGGTGCCCGCCACCGCGCCCGGCTAATTTTTTGTATTTTTAGTAGAGACGAGGTATCACTGTGTTAGCCAGGATGGTCTTGATCTCCTGACCTCGTGATCGGCCCACCTCGGCCTCCCAGAGTGTTGGGATTACAGGCATGAGCCACCACGCCTGGCCCCCTGATCATTCTTCTAAGCTCCAGAACTGCACACCCCACTGCCTCTGGGACTGCTCTCCAGGTGAGGGGCTCCTCAGATGCAGCACAAGCAAAACAGGACTCACCCTCTCCCCTCCCAGCCCCTGCACTGCTTTCCCTTTGCACCCGTCTCCCCGTGACTCAGCTCCAACACCTAGTGTTATCTTTGAGTTCTCTTCCTCACCCCACCCTACACTTAATTTATCAACAAGTCCAGAGTACATCCCAAAGAAGTCCCCTTCTCCGATTCTCCACCGTGACCCTTGGAGGCCCAGCCACAGTTATCTGCTGCTGGAGCTACTGTGACAGCCCTGAACTGGGCTCCTCACATCCACCTAGCCCTGCTGCAGCCACATTGCAAACTAGGATGCTATCGCTCTCTTTTTTTTTTTTTATTTTTTTGAGACAGAGTCTTGCTCTGTTACCCAGGCTGGAGTGCAGTGGCACGATCTTGGCTCACTGCAACCTCCGCCTCCTGAGTTCAAATGATTCTCCTGCCTCAGCCTCCTGAGTAGCTATGATTACGGGCATTTGTCACCATGCCCAGCTAATTTTTATATTTTTAGTAGAGACGGGGTTTCACCATGTTGGTCAGGCTGGTCTCGAACTCCTGACCTCAGATGAACCACCTGCCTCAGCCTTGTAAAGTGCTGGGATTACAGGCGTGAGCCACCGTGCCCAGCAAATGCTATCTCTTAACCACAGACACAAGCATGTCACCACCTGGATGAGAGAGCACAGCCAAGTACAAAAATATTTTTTTTTTTTTTTGAGACCAGGTCTCACTCTCTGGCCCAGGCTGGAGTGCAATGGTATGATCTCAGCTCACTGCAACCTCCGCCTCCTGGGTTCAAGCGATTCTCCCACCCCAGCCTCCTGAGTAGCTGATATTACAGGCATGCGCCACCATGCCCAGCTAATTTTTGTATTTTTAAAGTTTTTTTTTTTTTTTTTTTNGCTGGCTGGCTATCTATCTATCTATACATACATACATACGTACATACCTGGGGTCTCACTATATTGCCCAGGTCAGTCTATCTATCTATCTATCTACACATACATACATACTTGGGGTCTCACTATATTGCCCAGGTCGGTCTATCTATCTATCTATACATACATACATACCTGGGGTCTCACTATATTGCCCAGGTCGGGTTGGTTGGTTGGTCTGTCTGTCTATGGATCTATGCATTCATCCATACCTGGGGTCTCACTATATTGTCCAGGCTGGCCTCAGTTGGGCACAATGGTTCATGTCTATAATCCCAGCACTTTGAGAAGCTGAGGTGGAAGGATCACTTGAGTCTAGGAGTTCAAGACCAGCCCTGACAATGTAGTAAGACCCCAACTCTACAAAAAAAAAAAAAAAAAAGAATTAGCTGGGCACACTCCTTAGTCTCAGCTGCTCAGGAGGCTGAGGTGAGAGGATCACTTGAACCCAGGAGACAGAAGCTGCAGTGAGCCATCATCATGCCACTGCACTCCAGCCTGGACCATAGAGACAGACCTTGTCTCAAGGAAAAAAAAAAAAAAAATCAAGGGCTCAAGTGATTTTCCACCTCAGCCTCCTGAGGAGCTGGGACTGCAGGCATGCACCAATGCAGCCAGCTAGAATCCAAAATTCTTAATAGGATTATTCTAGAACCTTCATATTCTACATACAACTTATATTTTCTACCTTTCTTCTGTTTAAAATATGTTTATTTTTAAAGAGACAGGGTCTCACTATGTTGCCCAGGCTGGTCTCAAACTCCTGGGCTTGAGTGATCCTCCCACCTCGACCTTACCAAGTACTGGGATGACAAGTGTGAACCGCTTGTGCCCAGCCTACCTTTCTCTCTTCTCTCTCCAGCACCTGGCATGTGCCTGCCTGTGTCTAGAACACCTTTCTCCTCATTCTCTGCTTGGAAAAATTCTGCTCCTGCAGAGGGAGGAGCAATCTGGATTCAAATCCTGGCTTTGCCACCTCCTACCCCATGACCTTGGGCCAGCAGCTTAATCTCTGTGATCCTCCCTGAATAGGGATCAAAATGGCCCCTATCTCCTGGGGTTCTCACCCCACAAGCCTGTTTGTTCTCCTAGAAGCAAAACCCTCTGGCCTGCAGGTACATGCTACTGCCACCATGGACCAATGACAATGCACTGTTCTCAATGAGTCTCTTAGTGACGTGTCTGAGATAAGGGGGTGTGGATAATACCTCCCTGAATTCTAATGCCAAGGTTCCAGGTCCACACGATCCCTGGGCAGTTGCAGAGAGTTGAGGGCTCTCCAAGGAGCCATCCCTCCTCCTGCAGCCTCTGCCTCCTCTGCTGGCATGTGATGGAGCTGGGCCTCATGTTGGCTCCCGGGCTGCCTGCCCCCATAGGTCCCTCCAAAACAGAGACACTGGCGACCAGCTTTCCTGCCCCAGAAGTGCCTCCCTGCACTCGCTGGAGGAGCAGCTCACCTCGGCACACAGGCACACACTTGCCCAAGCTGAAGAAGTGGGAGTGCAGCTCCTTGGTGAAGCAGATGTCTGCAGCTGCAGGGGTCCTGAGCAGAGACAGATGCAATTAGTCCTGCCCCCTGCACCCCGCTCGACAACCCTGCCCCCAGCATTGGCATGCAGAAGGGAGGCACAGGGGAGGGCCTGTGGGGCCCCACCCCATGCCCTGCCTGGACTGCTGGACGCCACCTCCTGGGCAGAGCAGGAGGAGGGCAAATCTGGGCAGAGGCAGGTGGGGCCGGCCCGGCCCACTTCGAGGGGCCCATTCCTCCTCACCAACGCATCAACTTCAGGTTCCAGATGTGGCGGAGTTTCAGGATCCCTAGAGGAGAGGAAAGACTTCATGCCCCAACTTCCCATATCCCCAGGGAGTGCCCTTCCTTCACCCCATTTCAGGGAATGAGGAACAAGGACAGCAGCACTACCATTTCCCTACAGCCCTAAGTGGCATCTTTCAGACCCATAGGCGAGACTGTTCAGTTCTCCCTGGCTCCTGCCTCTCCCCCACCCTCCACATCTTACTAATCACTGCACCTGGACTGCCTACCTCCCCAACATACTTGGACAATGCCCATTCTTCTATACTTCTCCCTGTACTGTCACTGCCACCAGCCCAGTCTAGGCTAGTGGATGGCTCAAAGACCTCCTTCCTGGCCTCCCAGGATCCACCTGTGACATCTATAGGCCTTTCTCCACCCAGCAGCCAGGATGAGCTCTGAAGGGCTCCAGTGCGGCCAGGTGGTTCCCCACGAGCTCTAGGACAGTCTAACCCTTCTGTTCAGAAGTGGAAGCCCTGGGCATCCCTCCACCCAGCCATCTGGTTACCAGAGCCAAGTAACTTCCTGTGAAGTCAGCAGAGCAGGAACCTCTAGGTGTGGCAACCAGGCTCCCAAATAGGGCTGAAGGGTACCCGCCCAGCCAGGAGCAAACCTGGAGCCAGGACACTGGGCTTCCAGTCCCTGGCCCAGAACTTCCTCACAGGATATCCTATGTTCAACCCCCAATTTTTTCCCAAGACTGTGGGGCCCTGGATGGTTTAGAGAACAGAGGGTTCTCCAGGACTGACGTTAAAGGAGCTGTAAGACCTCAGGGGATGCTGCAGGAGTCACAAATCAGAGTCTCAGCCCTGGGGCAGAACACCCAGAAACCAGAGTGCCAGGGCTCCATGAAAAGGCAGCGAGAAGGGGTTTGTTCTGACAAGGCTGGGGCCGTCGCGAATCCTCGCCTTTCCTCCCCCTGCCCAGCACACTGGCCCGGGTACCCCAGAGATGAGGGTCGTCCATGCAGGACTGGTGATTGGACACGGTGATGAGGGGCGTGGCCGGGCCTCGGTTCTCGATGAGCTCGTACAGCACCTCCTTGTTGTGCACGGTCAGGTGGTTCATATACTCTGGCGGGAAAGGAGAGGTCAGGCGCTCAGGGCTCGCCCACCAGGTCGGGGCCGCGGCGTCCCCCACCCTAAGTCCCATCTCCGGCCGGGCATAGGTACCCAGGTGGGCCTGCCTCGGCCTGGGTCCACTCACTGGTCCAGAAGCAGCTGTAGGTGCCCACCAAGCCCATGACGACGCTGCTGGCCAGGGTCCAGGTGAGCGGCGGCACCGCGGGGAACGGCCACTTCACGTGCAGGGGCATCCCCACCGGGCCCGCGGCCGGCGCTTCCCGCGTCCCGGGCCGGCCTGTGGGGCGCCTCTAGGTCTGCGACCTCGACCGCTCGAGACACTGGCCCCTGACTGGCCCGCGCACGGACGGACGGGAGGCGCGGCGCAACAGGGGACTGGACCGAGGTCCCTTCGCAGGTCAGGCCGGAGCCGCGCCCGGCCCCGCTCTCTTGTCACTGAGGAGCGGTCGCCGGGGTCACAGGCCGTGGGCGCGCCGCGCAACCGGAGGGAACGGGAAGGCGGGCGCTGGCGCCCCGGCCCCCCGCAACCGCCGGAAAGCGAACCTGCGCCGGTGCCAGGCCCCACCGACTGTCGCAAAGCGCGCCCGGGCCGCTTGACGGCAGCGAGGCCAGCCCCGGGGCGGCTGGAAGTAGCCTCAACCCCGCCGGGCTCCAGCTTTCCGGCAGCCGCCTGCCCTCGCCTTTTGTCTCTCTAGTGTTTCTGTTTTTTGTTTGACACAGGTCTAGCCAGACCCAGACCGGAGTGCAGTGGTGCAATCACGGCTGACTGCAGCCTCGACCTCCCAGACTCAAGCGATTCTCCTGCCTTAGCCTCCCGAGTAGCTGGGACCACAGGCGCCGCCATCACACTCTGATCCACCCGCCTCGGCCTCCCAAAGTGTTGGGATTACAGCCGTGAGCCACCCCACCCGGCCACATATACAATTTTATATAGTTACAGTACTACATGATACTATGTATATGTAGCAATATATAATCTACTGTATGGCACAATATATATATACAGCAATATATGCAAACACATATTGTGTATTATATGTAATACAAGAAACAGTATTTTATACCGTCTGATACATTTACGATGTGTGCTACTACCTCTAGTTCTGAAACATATTCATGACCCAGAAAGAAAGCCCCCTATGCATTAAGCAGCCAGTTTTTTATTTTTATTTTATTTCTATTTATTATTATTATTATATATATATATTTTGAGAAGGAGTCTCACTCTGTCGCCAGACTGGAGTGAAGTGGCACGATCTCAACTCACTGCAACCTCCACCTCCCGGGTTCGAGCTATTCTTCTGCCTCAGCCTCCTGAGTAGCTGGGACTACAGGCGCAGGCCGCCACACCCGGCTAATTTTTTCTTTTTTTTTGTATTTTAGTAGAGATGGAGTTTCACCATTTTGTCTCGAACTCCTGAGCTCAGGCAATCCACCCACCTCAGCCTCCCAAAGTGCTAGGATTACAGGCATGGGACACCGCGCCCGGCAGGTTTTTATTTTTATTTTTATTTTTTTTTATTTTTATTTTTGAGACAGAGTCTTGCTCTGTTGCCCAGGCTGGAGTGCAGTGGCGAGATCTCAGCTCACTGCAACCTCTACCTCCCATGTTCAAGCAATTCTTCTGTCTCAGCCTCCCGAGTAGCTGGGATTGCAGGCACCCACCACCACACCTGGCTAATTTTTGTACTTTTAGTAGAGACTAGGTTTCTTCATGTTGGTCAGGCTGGTTTCAAACTCCCGGCCTCAGGTGATCTGCCCACCTCGGCCTCCCAAAGTGCTGGGATTACAAGTGTGAGTCACCCCACCCGGCCTGTTTTTTATTTTTAAACCATAATTTATTGGTTTTTGTTTTTGTTTTAGTTTGAGATGGAGTCTCACACTGTCGCCTGGGCTGGAGTGCGAGTGCAGTGGTGTGACTTCAGCTCACTGCAACCTCCACCTTCCAGGTTCAAGCGATTCCCCTGCCTCAGCCTCCCGAGTAGCTGGGATTACAGGGGCCCACCACCACGCCCAGCTACTTTTTTGTATTTTTAGTAGAGACGGGTTTCATTATGTTGGCCAGGCTGGTCTTGAACGTGGTCTCGAACGCCTGACCTCGTGATCCACCCGCCTCAGCCTCCCAAAGTGCTGGGATTACAGGCATGAGCCTCCATGCCAGCCAATAATTTATTGATTTTTTTTTTTTTTTTTTTTTTTTTTTGAGACGGAGTCTCGCTCTGTCACCCAGGCTGGAGGGCAGTGGCCGGATCTCAGCTCACTGCAAGCTCCGCCTCCCGGGTTCACGCCATTCTCCTGCCTCAGCCACCCTAGTAGCTGGGACTACAGGCGCCCGCCACCTCGCCTGGCTATTTTTTTGTATTTTTTAGTAGAGATGGGGTTTCACTGTATTAGCCAGGATGGTCTCGATCTCCTGACCTCGTGATCCACCCGTCTCGGCCTCCCAAAGTGCTGGGATTACAGGCTTGAGCCACTGTGCCCGGCCAATTTATTGATTTTTTAAAATTTGTCCAGCCTTCTATCACCACGTTAAATCCATTAGCTGCAACCATCCCATGAGAAGCTGAGTGGATTCAGCCCCACCGCCTGCTCAGACTCTGTCCGAGCACCTCAGTTGTCCCAACAGCATCACTGCAGGACCCCCAGGACGTTGGACTGGTAGCTCCCTGGGTCTCCTTCTCTCTGGGGCAGATCCTCAGTCCTCCCTTGACTTCACAACTGTGGCCAGATCATGTGCGGACTGTCCCTCACTTTGGGTCTCCAGAGCAGTTGCATCAAACACCTCTAACTCAGAAGTGTGCAGCCACACTGGGACTCAGAACCCGAGAACAGGGACAGAAGACTTATGCCCTTGGGGTGCCCGGTCTCGCGGCATTGGGCATGACTTCCAGCTCCTGCGCCTTTCCCAGCAGCTGCTGACTGGGGACCCGGACCAGGGGCTGAGCGACCGGCCCGGCGAGCGAAGCTCGGGGTCTCACTCAGGCACCAGCTCCTCCTTGCCCCGGGCCCTTGGCACAGGTAAGTGCTCATTAAGGGACTGCTGCTGCTCAGCCACGGAGACAGCTGGCCTGCCAGGCTTGAGTGACTCACAGGTCTGTCACGTCCCGCTGGCCCGGGAAGGCGGGGTCTGGGTGGGAAGGTGGGCGGGCAGGTCAGCAGTTCCCAGGCCTGGTGCTCGCCCTCCTTGTCAGCGGCGGGGCGGAGACGGGGCGGGCCTGCCTGTCGGCAAGGGTGGGGCGTCCGGCCCGGTCAGGTCCTTCCTGGCTGGGTGGCTCAGGAACACGGCCTCTTCCTCTTTTTTTTCCCCTGCTAGCCCTATTCAGGCAGGAGCTGCTCTTCTGGGGTATCGCGATCCACTTAAGGATGAGGCAGACTTGGTGACAAGCTGGTCTGAGCAGGTATGGGAGTCCCCTGGGGAGACAGAATAAGGGAGGAAGTTGCCTTCTGCCTGGAGAGGGCTTGGGAGGGAGAGGGAAGCCTAGGGCTCCAACCAAGGCTGATGTTGACTGCCAGGGTTTGGGGCTGAAGCCAGGAACAGTCGCTCTCTCTGGTTCTTACTGGTAGCCCTCATGGGGGTCCCTGACGCCAGAGCCTCTAAGGCTGCCTGTGCCAGCCCAGGGCTGCCCACATGCCCACGTATATCCCAGAATAGGCACCAGGGCAGGGAACTCAAACTAGCGTGAGTGACAGAGCAGGTGGTCAGGGAGAAACAGACATCAAACCCAGCCAGGAGAGAGACACCACAACAGAGAGACAGAGAAGGGAAACCAGAGACGAGAGGGAAAGTGAGACAGAGACAGGCAGAGCCTCAGAGAGGCAGGAAGTGAGCCCAAAGGGAAGGTGACAGGTTGAGGGAGAAAAGCAGGCAGACAAAGCAGAGGAACTCATGCCTCGGGATGCAAAAGCCACATGGACAGGGCTTGGAGCAAGGGGCTGAGCCCTGCAAGGTCAGGTGAGTGTGAGACAAAGATAAACTGGGGGGGGGGGGGGGCTCCAGCTGGTGAGATAAACACAAAGGGCTCCCCAGTGGTGGCAGGGGCATGTGAAAGAGTCCCCATCACAGGTTGCAACGGGGATGATTTGGCCATATCTGAGATCTTTTTAAATACACACGCCTTTGTACCCAGCAATTCACTGCCAGGAGTTTATCTTAAAGAGAACGTCTCACAAGTGGGGAGACAGAGATGAACGAAGATGTTCCTGTAGTTACTAATGGAGGTGAAAAGCACTGGGGTTTCTTGGAACAACATGGTGAAACCTCATCTCTCCAAACAAATTTTAAAAATTAGCTTGGTGGCCGGGTGTGGTGGCTCACACCTGTAATTCCAGCACTTTGGGAGGCTGAGGTGGGAGGATCACTTGAGGTCAGGAGTCCGAGACCAGCCTGGCCAACATGGCGAAACCTGTCTCTACTAAAAGTACAAAAATAGGCCGGGCGCGGTGGCTCAAGCCTGTAATCCCAGCACTTTGGGAGGCCGAGACGGGCGGATCATGAGGTCAGGAGATCGAGACCATCCTGGCTAATACGGTGAAACCCCGTCTCTACTAAAAAATACAAAAAAAAACTAGCCGGGCGAAGTGGCGGGTGCCTGTAGTCCCAGCTACTCGGGAGGCTGAGGCAGGAGAATGGCGTGAACCCGAGAGGAGGAGCTTGCAGTGAGCTGAGATCCGGCCACTGCACTCCAGCCTGGGTGACAGAGCAAGACTCCGTCTCAAAAAAAAAAAAAAAAAAAAAAGTACAAAAATTAGCCGGGTGTGGTGGCATGCGCCTATAATCCTAGCCACTCGGGAGGCTGAGGCAGGAGAATCACTTGAACCTAGGAGACGGAGGTTGCAGTGAGCTGAGATTGAGCCACTGAACTCCAGCGTGGGAGATAGAGTGAGACTGCATCTCAAAAAAAGAAAAAAAAAAATCAGCTTGGTGTGGCAACATGTACCTGTAGTCCCAGCTACTCGGAAGGCTGAGGTGAGAGCATCACTGGAGCCTGAAAGGTGGAGGTTGCAGTGAGCTGAGATCACATCACTGCCCTCCAGCCTGAGCAACAGAATGAGACTATCTAAAAAAAAAAAAAAAAAAAAAGAAAGTGGGCCGGGCACTGTGGCTCACGCCTGTAATCCCAACTACTCAGGAGGCTGAGGCAGGAGAATTGCTTGAACCTGGGAGGCGGAGGTTGCAGTGAGCCGAGATCACGCCACTGCACTCCAGCCTGGTGACAGAGCAAGACTCCATCTCAAAAAAAAAAATATAGACTAGGCCAGGCGCAGTGGCTCAGGCCTGTAATATCCCAGCACTGGCTGGGCGCGGTGGCTCACACCTGTAATCCCAGCACTTTGGGAGGCCAAGGCCAGCTGATCACCTGAGGTCAAGAGTTCCAGACCATCCTGGCCAAGATGGTGAAACTCTGTCTCTACTAAAAAATACAAAAATTAGCTGGGCATGGTGGCAGGCGCCTGTAATCTCAGCTACTCAGGAGGCTGAGGCAAGGAGTTGCTTGAACCCGGGAGGCAGAGGTTGCAGTGAGCCAAGATCACGCCACTGCTCTCCAGTGTGGGCGACAGAGTGAGACTCTGTCTCAAAAAAAAAAAAAAAAAAAAATCCCAGCACTTTGAGAGGCTGAGATAGGAAGATCACTTGAGCCCAGGAGTTTGAGACCAGCCTGGGAAACATAGAATTCAGGAGGCTGCAGTGAGCCGTGATGGCACCATTGCACTCCAGTCTGGGTGACAGAGCAAGACCTTGTCTCCAATAAATAAACAATAAAAGAATAAGCTTGACCGCTTGTGCACTGTTGGTGAGAATGTAAAATGGTGCAGTCACCATGGAGACCAATGTGACAGTTCCTCAGAAAATTAAAAATAGAACTACCATATGATCCAGCAATTCCACTTCTGGGTATATACCCAAAAGAACTGAAAGCAGGGGCTGGGCGCTGTGGCTCACACCTGTAATCCCAGTACTTTGGGAGGCCAAGGCGGGCAGATCACGAGGTCAAGAGATGCATGAGGCTGGGGCACCAGGGCTCATTTCTGCAATCCCTGCACTTTAGGAGGCTGAGGCAGGAGAATTGCTTGAGCATAGGAGTTCAAGACCAGCCTGGGCAACATAGTGAGACCTTGTCTCTCTCTCTAAAAAAAAAAAAAAAAACAAAAAACCAGCAGGGCACGGCCGCTCACACCTGTAATCCCAGCACTTTGGGAGGCCAAGGTGGGCAGCTTACCTGAGATCAGGAGTTCGAGACCAGCCTGACAAACATGGAGAAAACCCGTCTCTACTAAAAATACGAAATTAGCTGGGCGTGGTGGAGCATGCCCGTAGTCCCAGCTGTTTGGGAGCCTGAGGCAGGAGAATCGCTTGAACCTGGGAGGCGGAGGTTGCAGTAAGCTGAGATCGTGCCATTGCACTCCAGCCTGGGCAACAAAAGCGAAACTCCATCTCAAAAAAAAAAAAAAAAAAAAAAGGAATATGATTCAGCCATGAAAAGCAAAGAAATTCTGACATATGCTCCAACATGAATGGCCCTTGAGGATAGTGAAATGAGCCTGTCACAAAAATACAAATACTGTAGGATTTCACTTTTTTTTTGAGACGGAGTCTTATTGTTGCCCAGGCTGAAGTGCAGTGGCGCGATCTTGGCTTCATCTTGACAGAGCAAGACTGTCTCAAAAACAATTTTTTTTTTTTTTTTTGAGATGGAGTCTCACTCTGTCGCCCAGGCTGGAGTGCAGTGGTATGATCTCGCTTCACTGCAACCTCCGCCTCCCAGGTTCTAGCTATTCTCCTGCCTCAGCCTCCTGAGTAGCTGAAACTACAGACACCCGCCACCTCGCCCGGCTAGTTTTTTTGTATTTTTTAGTGGAGATGGGGTTTCACCGTGTTAGCCAGGATGTTAGCCACCTTGATCGATCTCCTGACCTCGTGATCCACCCATCTCGGCCTCCCAAAGTGTTGGGATTACAGGCTTAAGCCACCGCGCCCGGCCTCAAAAACAATTTTTAAGTGAAAAGAATGCTGTCAAGCCATACATGGAGAGTCAACAGGTGGCCACGGAGAAGGGCGGGGAACCTGCGGGTTGGCAGGTCTGGGAGGCTGGTGCTGGGCAGCAGCTAGTGCCACTTTCTCTGTTCCATATTTCAGCCCTCCCAGAGCCAGAACTGAGCCCAGTGAGAGCATACCCTGGGGCAGCCTGGATTCCTGGGGGGTCCCCGGCAGCCACACGCAGTCATGCACTATCCAACTGCACTCCTCTTCCTCATCCTGGTCAATGGGGCCCAGGCCTTTCGCATCTGCGCCTTCAACGCCCAGCGGCTGACGCTGGCCAAGGTGGCCAGGGAGCAGGTGATGGACACCTTAGTTCGGGTAAGTTCATCACTTCAGGGAAGCTGTGCCCCTAAACACCATGACCCAAAGCCCCCAGCCCTGCCTGACCAGGAGTATGTTCTAGAGAAGAGGGGACAGGAAGAGATGTGGCACGGAGATGCAGCACAGGCACTTGCCTGCTGCTGGCCTCAGTCTCCTCCTCTGTGAAACAGGTGACGTGTGGGTGGGATGAGTCTTCTCCTGGGGCCTTTCCAGTCCCACTGCTTCTGTGGGCTGCAGCCAGCAAGCCTTAACACTCTTGGCCACAACAGTGCCAGTTCCCTGGGCCCACTGCCTCCTCTCAGGGCAGCTGGCACTGAGTCAGGCTGGCCTTCCTGGTGTCCTGCAGATCCTGGCTCGCTGTGACATCATGGTGCTGCAGGAGGTGGTGGACTCTTCCGGCAGCGCCATCCCCCTCCTGCTTCGAGAACTCAATCGGTGAGCAAGGCTCTGTGAGTCTAATCAGGGGCGCACCCAGAGCCTTGAGGCCCTGACTCTGCCTCCCCTTTTCTTGGCAGATTTGATGCCTCTGGGCCTTACAGCACCCTGAGCAGCCCCCAGCTGGGGCGCAGCACCTACGTGGAGACATACGTATACTTCTATCGGTGAGCACGGAGCTGGTGGCGCAGCAGGGCAGGGGGTGGGGAGGGGGCGGGCGCAGTCCTTGGCCCTAATATGAAGTAGGCTCGTTAGTCCCCGGGGCCACAGGCCCCCCATCCTGGGACAGCCTCACCTGCTTAGCATACTTTTTCTTCTCAACACCTTTTATTCTGGACTCTTCCCATCCTCGACCCCCGCCAGAGTGTCCATAGAGCAAGAGGCCTTCCTTCTCTAAGCACAGATGTGGGGTCCCTCCTCCTCTCTCCTGTGGGAGCTCTCCTGCTGGGGCTCAGGGTGTGGCTGACCCCCTCTATGAAAGTGGCCAGCAAGGGCTGCAGCTGCTGGGAAGAGGCTCCGTGGGGACCACTTATGGGCCTTGGGTAGACCCGATCTTCTAAGTCCCTGGGAGGACAGGCTGGCAGGGAGCCCTTTGGAATCAGGATCCAGAGGGCAAGGGAGGCTGCAGGGAAGGAGAACTGATTCTCTATGTAAATAAAATTATATGACATCTGGTATTTGCTCCAAAATAACTGGGTAGGCAGGATACAGTGGCTCATGCCTGTAATGCCAGTGCTTTGGGAGGCTGAAGCAGCAGGATCACTTGAACCCAGGAGTTCAAGGCTGCAGTGAGCTATGATTGTGCCACTGCACTCCAGCCTGGGCAACAGAGCGAGACCATGTCTCAAAAACAAAAATAAAAAGAAAGGCCGGGTGCGGTGGCTCAAGCCTGTAATCCTAGCACTTTGGGAGGCCGAGACAGGTGGATCACGAGGTGAGGAGATCGAGACCATCCTGGCTAACCCGGTGAAACCCCGTCTCTACTAAAAAATACAAAAAACTAGCCAGGTGAGGTGGCGGGCACCTGTAGTCCCAGCTACTTGGGAGGCTGAGGCAGGAGAATGGCGTAAACCCAGGAGACGGAGCTCGCAGTGAGCTGAGATCCAGCCACTGCACTCCAGCCTGGGCGAGTGAGACTCCGTCTCAAAATATGAAATATCCAGAATAGGCAAATGCGCAAGATAGAGAACAGATTAATGGTCACAGGGGCTGGCAGGAGGAGAGAACGGAGAGTAACTGGTAATGGATGTTATATTTTGATTAGGGGTAATGGATACCAATGTTTTAAAATTGATTGTAGCAATAGTTGCACAGACTTATGAATGTACAAAAAAACCATGTTGTATACTTGAAGCAGGTGAATTTTATGGCATATGAATTATGTCTGATGTTTTAAAGTTCTAGAGACAGGTTGGGAGGGCTGTGCCCACATTGCCGCTGTTAGTGGAGGGCCCCTCCCTGAGTGCCGTTTGGCACTTGCAAGCCAAAATCGGTGATGTGGGCCCACTGCTGCCCATCCCTTGGTCCTCCCAGGTCACACAAAACACAGGTCCTGAGTTCCTACGTGTACGACGACGAGGATGATGTCTTTGCCCGGGAGCCATTTGTGGCCCAGTTCTCTTTGCCCAGCGATGGTAGGGAGGGAAGAAGGGTGGGCTTGGTATGTGGGAGCAGAAGGGGGGTTCTTGCTGGCTCCACTGGGGGCTTCCTCACCCAGAGGGGCTGGGGGAGAAGGGCCAGGAGTGCATGGCAGCCCTCGGTCCCTGGGCCTTGCAGTCCTTCCCAGCCTGGTGTTGGTCCCGCTGCACACCACTCCTAAGGCCGTAGAGAAGGAGCTGAACGCCCTCTACGATGTGTTTCTGGAGGTCTCCCAGCATTGGCAGAGCAAGGTAGGCCCGGGCAGTTTGTACAGGAGGGACAAGAATAGGGTGGCCCAGCGGCCAGCCCGATGGCTGCTGTGTCTCTAGGATGTGATCCTGCTTGGGGACTTCAATGCTGACTGCGCTTCACTGACCAAAAAGCGCCTGGACAAGCTGGAGCTGCGAACTGAGCCAGGCTTCCACTGGGTGATTGCCGACGGGGAGGACACCACAGTGCGGGCCAGTACCCACTGTGCCTATGACCGCATTGTGCTGCATGGGGAGCGCTGCCGGAGCCTGCTGCACACTGCGGCCGCCTTTGACTTCCCCACGACCTTCCAGCTCACCGAGGAGGAGGTGAAGGGATGGGGCTGGCACAAGGAGGGAGGGCAGGAGCAGGGTCACAGGGAAGCCCCTCGGCCCCGGGCACTGACACTGCCCCACCACCCATTCCCAGGCCCTCAACATCAGTGACCACTACCCCGTGGAGGTGGAGCTGAAGTTGAGCCAGGCGCACAGTGTCCAGCCTCTCAGCCTTACTGTTCTGTTGCTGCTGTCACTCCTGTCCCCTCAACTGTGCCCTGCCGCCTGAGCCCCCCCACCCCCCGTGGCCTGCTGCCTTTTGGGACTTAAACCCCAGCCTCCCCCGTCCATCCAGCCCTGGGGCTGGGGGGCTTCAACTACAGTTGCCCCGTGACTGCAGTCCACCCCCACCTGCCTTTTGTTTGATTTGGCTCTTCTTTGGTTGGGCTTGTGCCTAGATTAGGAGTGGAAGCCAGGGGCCCCGAGGCTGGACTCATGCCACCTGCCAGGTAGTGTAGTATCAGGAGTGGAGACAAAGTGGGCTCTGGGTTGGGGGAGGGGAAGGGAGGGCTCAGAAAGAGGAATCAAGATGTTGTATGACAAAAAGGAAAATTACTGAGAACAAAAATCCAGATTGGTGAGATATGACACTTGTGCAGCAGATATGCCAATGGGCCATCTTTATTGTGGATTGGTAACAATCACCAGGAAACCATTAAGTCCCAATAGCTACAAGGAGGGTGGTTAAGCCACTACATCAAACTCCTTCTCTGGAACCAGGAAACACCAAGACATATTTCGGCTCATTGTAATCCGGTGAACAATGCAGTCAGGCCTGTTATAACTGCTGAGCAGTCATGCTCGCACCACTTGGGTGCTGTCGTCTGTGTTGGCACAGGCTTTTGCATGCCTGGTAAAGTCCAGCCAACGCTGGTCAAGGCCAACATCTGCACACAGAAAATCTGCACCAGTTACGTAACCTAAAAAGTTGTGTGAACCCAGGTGCCCCGGGAAAGGGGCTGCAGGACACAGCAAAATGCCAGCAGCGTGCCAGACCCCTCCCTTGCATCCTCCTCTCCAAAGAACAGCGCTCAGGAAAAACACTGACTGGGATGATAGAAAGGCCATGTGTTAACTATAATCACATTTATGGTTTGGAATCATCACCCCAAGGTAAAAAATAAATAAATAAAAGGTATTCCCAGGTATGTTTGGCAAAATAAAATAAAGGTAATTAAAAACCTTCCAAATGGCTATAAATTGAGATTACAAAAGACCAGAGGCCTCTTGGGAGCCACAGGCTGGGGGCTGGGGCCAACATATTCCAGCTCTGGGACCAAAAGCCTTTGGAGTCCTGTCCCTGGATACAGATGCTCAGGCCACCCACCTAGCACGCCTCTCATTTTTGCTACTCCCCCAAAAGCTAGCGCTGTTCTATCTAGCGATAGTTCAGGTCAGACATCTGGGATTCCCAGGTCAAACCATGCCACACGTGCCTGTTCTGAGGTCTTTTTGTTACAAAGGACCAAAGGTTAGCCCAGACCTTTGGTCAGGTGGTGAGGGCCCTGGGAATGCAGGCTCTCAGAGAGGTTAGTGCATGGGGCTCAGGAGATTGCTAGAGATAGGAAAAGTGCAAATCCCAGAATGATTCCCACCAAGGAGGACTGGCTAAACCAGATGGGTGAGACCACGCCCAATGCGATGCACACCTACCCTTGCTAAATAAATGCTGATGCTGGTCAGCCTCTAGCCCACAAGCCCCTCTTGGTTCCCATGTGTTGTAATAAGCAACACAACTGTAGACTGACTCCAGCCTGGGATTGCAAGGCTTTGCTGCAGCTGTGCTTCATGAAAAGCACTTCAATGCTTTTCAACCTACTGCCTAGGACCTGGGGAGGTCCAAGTCAAGCTCCAGAGTAGACAACTGACATAAGGCCACCAGTCCTAGCCCTTTGCAGGGTTTGCTGCCTCATGAGCAGGGCTGAGCTGTCAACCTGTTTCTGAAATGAAAGGGCAATGACCCAAAGGTTCCCAAAGGAAGTTCCTTCTCCCTCAAGAATGTAAATACAAAAACATAGGTGGACAGGAAGTAGAATTTATTGGTGAGTATTAAGTGGGGGCAGCATATTGGAAGCCCTCATGAGTGCAGGGCCCGCCATTTGTCCAGAGGACCACGATTGGGGATGTACTTGACCCCACAGCCATCTGGGATGAGCCGCTTTTCAGCCACCATGTCTTCAAATTCATCAGCATTGAACTTGGTGAAGCCCCACTTCTTTGAGATGTGGATCTAGGGAGCAATGGAAAGAATTGAGTCAGAAGGCCTGGGGCAAAGAAAGGTGGGAGAAGGGGGCTGCAGCATACGTACCTTCTGGCGGCCAGGAAACTTGAACTTGGCCCTGCGCAGGGCCTCAATCACATGCTCCTTGTTCTGCAGCTTGGTGCGGATGGACATGATAACTTGGCCAATGTGAACCCTGGCCACAGTGCCCTGGGGCTTTCCAAAAGCACCTCGCATGCCCGTTTGGAGCCTACATTGGGGTAATGCAAAGTTAGAAACATGAATGTCCATCGTAAAGGCCTGTCTCCAAGGTCCCTTAGAGCAACCCATACAACAAACAGGCTGCATACACTACCAAGGAAGCTGCTGTTTGCAGTCATTGCACACTGGGCCCCCATGAGGAAAGGAACTCAGTCGGCTTAATTGGCTGCAGAGCATCTCAAGAACCATGGAGGCGTCCTGCAAGGCACCACTGGGCTCCTCTACTAGCTTCAACTACCTACTTGCTGGCAAGATGGTTGTCATCAAGCTAAAAGAAAAGCTACTCCCATCACAAGTGTTTCCCCTCACCTATGGGAAACAGCTTACTTGCTAAGACTTACTCATGCTTTGTTTGTATCCGCAACAGTACGTAGGAAAGGGTCCTGAGTGGCCACTGAAAATCACTTGCCAGCTGTGTCCTGGCTTTACTAGTAGCCATAGTGGCTGAGTCACTGGGGCCAAGTACCTCTATGCTCCGTCGAATTAATGCAAGCCTAATAACGTAGAGACTCCAAGTTACGGGAAAACTGCCTTAAAAGGCCCAGACCAAGCTCACCTGTCAGCCCCAGCACAGGACAACATCTTGTTGATGCGGATGACGTGGAAGGGGTGGAGCCGCACCCGGATATGGAAGCCATCCTTGCCACAACTTTTTACCATGTACTTATTGGCACAAATTCGGGCAGCCTCCAGGGCTAGGTAGGGGGAAAGAAAGCACCAAAGTGAAATACGATAGTAGAGAAACATTCCCCACGACCTTCTCCAGCTCAGGGGAAATGTGTTGGCTGGGTTTTGTAAAAAGGCTTATGTTTCATTAACTCCCAATTCCACTGCAGTGTACATGGATGGGGTTGAGGGAGCAAAGAGGAAGGACTGGGGGTGACGAACAAAGAATCCTGCCTTACCTTCAGAGGACAGCTGCTCATATTCATCTGACACCATGTGGCCACAGAGCGGAAACTCATCCACTTTTGCCTTCTTCCGCCCCAGGTCAAAGATGCGAATCTTGGCATCTAAAAAAGGATTGGGCAAGTGTGCAGGGGGTGTCACAGACGGACGCTGAGTCAGTAGAGCCAAGCCAGTGCAGGGGCCCTTCCACTACTTACCAGGGACACCTCGGCAGAAGCGAGACTTTGGGTACGGCTTGTTCTTACAATACCGGTAACTGCAGGGGAGTGAAAAAACACAGGTTAGGTGAGGTTCACATAAAGCCCAACAGGGACTTTGCCCCTCAAGGAACAACCCAAAAGAGGGACGGGAAAAGGGTGGGGAATGCACGTCCACTTCTAAACCGTTTGCATTCGGGGAAATAAACTACAAAGCAACACTTGGCTGCTGCAACACAGAGAACACCCAAAACTAGAAACACAACCGCCACCATCTTCCGTTACTTTGTCTTACGCTTCCTATAAACACTTCGCAACAAACTTTCCTGGTTAAAAATTATCTCTTCAAGACACTGCATACTACAAAATCGCCGCATTATCACTGCACAGCTCAGATCACCCAATTTAAGACTTTCGGGCACGTGGCACTAAATCCACCTCCGAGTCCAGTGGAAAGGCGTCTGGCGCCCCCTGTAGGACACAGGAGGCGGCCGCACCCGTTTTTCCCGGACTGCCCTTCAAGTCCGACAAGGCAGGCGGCACGTCGCCCGGAAATAAGACAGAGAACGCACACAAAGGCCCCAAGAGAGCATCGAGCGTCCGAAAATGCGGTGAACTTGCAGGACACGGAGAGATATATGAGGGAACAGTCGCTTCCACACCGACACGGGAACGAAGGAACAAACAGTAATACTGAAGACTAAAAAAGAACTGGGAGATGTAAAACATAGGATCAGTTCCCAAGACAGGGCCGCCGCACGGGGGACGCTCCACCCCACAGCTGTTTTCAGCGGCCACAGGCACTTCTTTCCCCTCCCGTTTCCCAGCAGTGAAAGTACACCGAGTCAAGACTCACCAACGGGCGGGGCGGCGGCCCATGGCGACACCAGGATCTTCAGTGGCTGCAACGAGAGAGAGAGAGAGAGTCGGAACGGAAGACGAGAACAGACCTAAAAGGGGTGAGAACCAGCAATGGCACTGCAAGAGACTACAACCGCGCTTACTCACCGCGCCGAAGGGAAAGAGGCGCTCTCACGCCTGCGCATGCCTTATATAGGCGGTCTCTCTGCGCGCGTAAGAACCATAGAGTCCTGGCGAAGGCGGGTGGACGCTCTGTCAGACGTCATGACCATAGACGCAGCCGCTCTTAGCGCCTGCGCCCAGGCGTAGCCCAGCTTATGCGCAGGACAGAGAGGTGGCCGGGTACCGGGGCCGCGGGCGGCCAGCTGACGAATGGGGCTTCGCCACATGGTCGCGAGAAGCCCGCTTCCGGTTGGCCATCTTGGGCGTAGAACTCTTGCCCTAGGCTTTGCTCTTAACTGTGACAGACGTATATTTCTGAGAGGGGAAAAAGGAAAGCACCCTGGGTGGGCCTCCCGGCGACCGCGAGAGTGTCCCCGAGCTTGCGCGGGTCCCGGACATGCGCTCCGTGCCTCCTTCTAGGCTAGAGGCCCCGGCGGTGAAGCGCCATATAGGGACCTGGGCCCGCGTTCCTTTGTCAACCCGGGAGGCCGGAGCGGGAGACCCATTCCCCTACCGGAGAAGCTGGACCAGGCCTTGCTGGGAGCCATGCCCGGTATCCCCGTTTCCTGGAGACCCAGGATTCGCACATTGCCGCGGGGAAGAGGTCGAGGAGAAGTCTCCACAGAGATTCATGGCCTGGGAGACCCGGGGGCATCACTGGCCCCGCTCCGCCCACCCTGACCCGCACCGTCCTGGCCAACTGCGTCTCGGGCGCCGCCTCCCATGAGCCGCTCTCGCCTGGGCACTACCTCGCCTCGCCCTTCCCACTCCACTGTGCGCAGAGTGCCTCGGGGCCCGTCTAGGGGTCGTGGGGAAGCAGGGCTGCCCCAACCTGCCCACGGAGCAGCATCCAGGGAGAGGTGCGCAGAGCGGGCGGGCGTCCTGGGGGAAGTGGCGTCTGTAGGTGTCTGTCCACCATCTGCAGGTGGGGCGCGGTGGGATAACTTCCCGTCCTTTGACAGGAAGGACAGGAGGGAATCCTGCTTGAGCGCACCTGTTTTCCAGAATGACATGTCGCTTTTACAAATGACTTCAGGTCCCTTTGAGAAAAGCTTGGGACGATTTCTGGGGTGCACTTGCAGCAACAGTGCAGGGTCCTTCCCAGGGGAAGGTAGCCTCCCTTTCCATCATGGGACTCTGGATCCCGGCGGTGACTTACGTCTGTAACTGGGTTCCAGGCTGTAACACCACTGGGGCAATACAAGTCAGGGATTGCGGCGGGGCGCGGTGGCTCACACCTGTAATCCCAGCACTTTGAGGGGCGGAGGTGGGCGGATCACTTGAGCCCAGGAGTTTGAGACCAGCCTGGACAACATGGGGAAAAACTGCCTCTACAAAAATTAAAAATTGGCCAGGCGCAGTGGCTCACGCCTGTAATCCCAGCACTCTGGGAGGCCAAGGTGGGCGGATCACGAGGTCAGCGGTTTGAGACTAGCCTGGCCAACATGGTGTAACCTCGTCTCTACTAAAAATACAAAAATTAGCCAGGCATGGTGGCGGGGGCATGTAATCCCAGCTGCTCCGGAGACTCAGGCAGAGAATCACTTGAACCCGGGAGGCAGAGGTTCCAGTGAGCCAAGACCGTGCCATTGCACTCCAGCCTGGGCAACAAAGCAAGACTCTGTATCAAAGAAAAAAAAAATAAAAAATTAGGCAGGCGTGGCAGCACATTCTAATCCCAGCTTAGGTGGGAGGATCGCTTGAGCTCAGGAGGCAGAGATTGCAGTGAGCTGAGATCACACCACTGCACTCCAGCCCAGGCAACAGAGCAAGAGTCTGTCTCAAAAAAAGTCATGTATGGCCAGGCGCGGTGGCTCACGCCTGTAATCCCAGCACTTTAGGAGGGCGAGGCGGGCGGATTACCTGAGGTCAGAAGTTCGAGACCAGCCTGGCCAACATGGTGAAACCCCGTCTCTACTAAAACTACAAAAATAAGCCGGGTGTGGAGGCACACAACTGTAATTCCAGCTACTCGGGAGGCTGAGGCAGAAGAATTGCTTGAGCCCGGGAGACAGAGGTTGCAGTGAGCTGAGATCATGCCACTGCACTCTAGCCTGGCCTACAGAGAGAAACTATCTCAGAAAAAAAAAAAAAAAAAAAAAAAAAAATTCTGCCTACAGGGCGGGTGCAGTGGCTCACACCTATAATCCCAGTACTTTGGGAGGCTGAGGTGGGTGGATCAGTTGAGGTCAGGAGTTGGAGACCAGCCTGGCCAACGTGGTGAAACCCCGTCTCTACTAAAAATACAAAAAATTAGCTGGGCATGGTGGCGCATGCCTGTAATCTCAGCTACTCCGGGGGGGCTGAGGCAGGAGAATTGCTTGAACCCCGGAGGCAGAGGTTGCAATGAGCCAAGATCACACCACTGTACTCCAGCCTGGGACCACAGAGCAAGACTCCTCTGTCTCGGAAAAAAAGAAAAACAAAAAAGAAATTCCACCTACAGTCTCCTCACTCTCTAGTGGGTGTTAAAATGAACTTTCCGTAGCCACTTTGGGCAGAGGGAGGATACAGTCTAATCCTGCATGCCCTAGAAGGTCGTGCAGGCTGTTCTCTGCACAAGGACACCTTCCTGGGGAGTGAGAGGGCTGAAATCCCTCCCGTGTCCTCGCCTCCAGCTGACTACCTGCCTGGAGAGCGGAGTGCCTCTTGCTGATCCGCACACAAGCCTGCAGGGGCGGGTGGGGGCCCTGGAGCCCAGACAGGCACCAAGCAATCTTGCAGCCCTACACNTCCCAGTGAGTGGCCGCCCTGAGCCTGGGGCCGGCAGCCCAGCCCCAGTGAGAAATAAAAGTAGCCATCCTGCCTGAGCTGCCGCTGCCTTTTCTACTCTGCCTTCTCAACAGGAGTCAAGGAGGGAACGCATGGTGTTGAGGTCTCAGAAGGCCTGGGTTTGATGTGTACCATGGCTGCAGGCTATGGCCTGGTCCTCTCCTTCCCCTTGCTCATGTGCCTGGCCTTGAGCTGTGGGCTCTGGGGTCATGGGGACCCGTAGGGCTTCGTGTCAGATGCTGTGGAGCTGAGGGAGGATGTGGCAAGAAAGCTGAGTGTTGTCCCTGAGAGCCTTGCTTCCTGGCCCTTGTCTGCAGATGTCTGAGGTGGTGGTGTGCTTGTCAGGGGTTTGATCTGGGCCAAAGCCACCTGAAGCCCTTGGCCCGCGGAGCAGGCAACTTTGTGTGCTGCAGTTGGTATGTCCCAAGAGCATGCAGGCAGCACTAGGAGCCAGGACGACTTGGGATGTTGTGTGTTTGGGAGCAGTCTTTACAGTGGGAGAACATAGGTTAGTGTGGGAATCCACGGCAGGGGTACCAATGAGGAGATACTCAGCAGGGGCCCCAGGGTACCTGGGATTGGCACTTAGAATGCATCCACCTACTGCCACCTGTAAAGGGCCGTGTACCGAGCCTAGGGGAGGGGGCCTCATCCCAATCCCTTGTTCAGGGGAATGGTGGCATGTTCAAGTTACCTGGCAGATGGCCAGGGCCTGCTGTGATTTTGAGGACTGCTTAGAGGGCTCTTGACTATCTGGCCACCTCCACCAGGGAGCCTTCCTGACATCACCCTACCCAGTAATGGGCTCTCCTCCCCAGCTCTTTGCCTCCTTGCAGCCTGGGCTCCATTCTGCGTTGCTACATGTCCCTCTCCTTGCGTTGGCTCGAACTCAGGGAGGCAGAGGAAGCAAGTATAGATGGAGCCTTCTGGAGTCAGGGTGGGGTGAAGCAGGAGCCTCGGAGGGAGGTGACCTGTGGTCGGCCCACGCTTTGATATGCTCATTGGTACCCCTGTCAGGTTGGCCTTGACTGGTCCCCCAACCCCAACAAAGCTACAGCCACCCACAGGAGAATGGAAGCAAAACTTTATTCCTCTTGGCTGGAGAAGAGAAGTAGTGGGTGGTTGTGTACAGGACCCCCATCCCTCACCCCTCCCAGAACCAAAGAAGACAAGCAGCGCCACCAAATGGCTCCCTCTGCCCAAGTGAAAGCCGAGAGGTCAGCGGCTGGCTGGGGAGGCAGGTGAGCGCAGCACGGCACAGGGCAGGGGCGGCTGCAGTGACAGGCGGGCGGCCAAGGTGGCCCAGGGGCCAGGGCTTAGGGGAGGAGGGCGGGGCTGCTTGGATAGTGGGGCAGGCTTGGGGGCTGCCGGCTGGCACTGACCCCAGACTCAGGGCACCACAACGCGGTAGGGGCTGCCTGGGATGTGCTCGTCGCCCCACTTGACCACCAGTGTGTACTCCCCCTTGTCCTTGAGCAGGTAGGACACGCTGTAGAGCCGGCTGCCCACGTGCTTCACCAGGATCTCCTCGCAGGGGGTCCTTGGGCCATGAACCCCCACCAGCAGCATGTTGTTGCCTGAGGCAAGAGGGGTCCTCAGTCACAGGTCCCAGCCCCCTTCCTCCCGCTGGTGTCCTTTCCTCTCCTGTCCCTAGCCAGTTCTGGGGTGACAGTTCTCTCTTGCTAAAGAGCTGCCAGCACCTCCCCAACCCAGGCCGGCTTAGCAGATTCCAGTTCCTCCCTGGCCTTTGTTTGAGGGTCCCGGAGGTGGCTCTAGAAGTGACAGCCATACCCCAAAGGTGGTCCCCCCTCTCTCAGATACTGGCCGTCCTGTGATTTCTGGCCTCATTTTGGTGGGAAGGTGGGCCGGGGGCCCGAGTTTGCCTACCTGCTTTGCTGCAGTCTACCGTGAAGCTGCTCTTCTGGCCTATGTAGGCCTTGCTCAGTCCCAGGCCCTTGGCCACCACCTTGGCAGCGTCAGCAGGCCCAGGACCCGGAGCCCCATGCTGGGGGGCGCAGGTGGCCTTGGTCAGAGAGTCTACAAATACTGATGATGTCTCGTGGAGGCTGTGGTTGCTGACGAGACGGGGGCCTGCAGGGCAGAGTGGGTGGGGCTAAGAGGTGGCCATGGTGCCAGGCATTGGGCAGGTACCAACAGCTTGGCCCCAGGCTTACCTGTGACTTTGGCCTTGAAGGGGCTGCCCCCAATGTGATAGGGGCCACCATACTTGATGGAGATGAGGTAGCTGCCAGGTGCCATGGGGGTATAGGTGACACGGTAGCCCTCAGGGCACTCCTGGCAATCCATCTTCACCTTGGAGGGGCCATCAATGGTCACCGACAGGGCACCAGCTCCTGCATTGCTCGTGTTCACGATGAACTCAGCTGGGCTCCCTGGGAGCACAGGAGGTCAGGCAGAGCCAGACTGGTCTGCCTCCCTGTCCTCAGCCACCCAGCACAGGCTTGTCACCTCCAGATGCCTCCCGTTGTCACCAAGAGCTTGGAGGCAGGGGTCTAACAGCTGCATGCACACCTGCAGCCGCACCCACAGACTTACCTGTGACACCGCCTTCCAGGCCTGCTCCGTAAGCAGACACCAAGCCTGGGTCCCCTCCATGACCGGGCTCCCCAACTCGGATCTTGAAGGGGCTTCCAGGGATGTGGGTGCCATTGAACTTGACGTCAATCAGGTAAACGCCATTCTCCCGAGGGATGAAGCGCACAGCATATTTATCTGAGGAGCAGGGAGCCATGCTGTGGGCCTGGGGCTCCTCCTCAAACCAGCAAATGGTGTCTGAGGAATAGCCTCAACCCTGGCCCTACCCGTTTTGCTGGTCCATCAGTGTGAGCCCAGCCATGCTGGGCACCTGCACCCTGCAGCAGACCTCCCGAGGGCCGAAGCTTTAGACACTCAAGCTGCCCACTGCCAGGGTGCATTGGGACAGAAATCTTTTACAAGCCAAACCCAGGCCTCGCTGCCTCCTAAGAAAGGTTACCGTGAACAACATATCCCCTGCATGTTAACGGGCTCAGAGACAGGCAGGAACTTGCTTCAGGTCACGCAGCTGGGAAGGGCAGGACTAGGCTGTGAAATGAAGCCCACTGGGCTCCTCTTACCCCCAAGGTTGCCCCAGGCCTGTGCACAAGTACCATGGCCATGGCTAAAGGGCCGAGCAGCACTGAGGCTGGACTTTGAGTCTTTGCCTGTGGCAACAGCATGGTACTTCAGGGTAGAAGGCCTTCCTAACAGCCATGGGCGGCGAGCCACATTCCCAATGGCTTGGGTCACCAATTGGGAAAGGGTTGCTTGGCTTAGGGGGGCCAGGAGATGGGGCCCCGTCTTGGCTGCTTACAGAAGCGGTACCTTCCTTTTGTACTCTCAGCCTGCTTCCAGCCAGCAGGGCAGGGCGGCCGGGCGGGGACAGGGCCTCACCTTGGTCAATTTCTGTGACATAGCACTCCTCCAGGGCTCCTGAGGGGCTGTGCACCTTGGCATCGATCGCCCCCTTGGCCCCATTCAGGCTGACTGCAAAAGAGGCTGGCTGGTTGACCTTTAGCCCTGACTCCTGGAAGCACAGCAGACATGGTTAGATGGGGGGCTTGGGCCAGGGCAAGGGCAAGGGAGAAAGGAAAGGCCCCAGGAGCAGGAGGCCCGCGGGTTGCACTTACCCATCTGGCGTCCAACTTGGTTTAAAGAGGGAGAGCCACTGATTTGCAAGGGGCAGCAAGCCACAGGCACACATCCCCACGCCTGCCCCCACACTCTGCCATCACACACACCCAGGTGGCAGGAAGGGAGGGCGGCCCCACCCTGTGGGCAGCACCCAGCCTTGGCAGGCTGTCCCTCTTTAAACCACAGCCCTGGTGCTCAAGGGGCACAGGCTTCTGTTCAAAGCCTTTAGACCTGAGACACGAGAAAAACTCCACGTGGTGGGCAGGATATTTCCTGCCGACCCCAAGCGTGGGCTGCACCCGGCCAGAGCAGAGGCCTGGAACCCAGAGCTGGGCCAGGGGGTCACTGGACACAGGGCCGAGGCCTGCTCTCTGCGGTAGCTCTGGTCTGTCCGGGCCCAGGAGCCGCAGGTGGGCGGTTTCTCTCAGTGCCTCACCTGAAGGCTAGAAACAGTGAGGCGGCGGGCATCGCCAGACGGAGAAGCCACAGGCACCACGAAGGGGCTGTCGGGAATGTGTTCCTCGTTGAACTTGACTGAGACTTCGTAGTCACCTGGGCAGGGAAAGAGCGTAAGACCGGTTCATCAGCCTTTGGGCCTCCCGCCTCCCACGAACAGCCTGGGTGGCCCTGGGACCTGAAAGTGAAGAGTGAGTGCCACGCAGGGTCATTTGTGCAATCCCTGGGTCCAATACCCACACTCAGGCCCCACCTCCTCCAACCCCAGCCGGGTTCCCAGTACCTGGCTCCTGGACCACATAAGCCACACCACAGGAGCCGTCCTTGCGGTCCTCGAAAGAGATCTCAGCCTTGCTGGGGCCCTCGACAGCAATGGCCAGGCCTCCGGCACCAGCTTCCCGGGTCCAGATACTGAATTCGGCTGTGGGAGAACAGTGTGTCCTCACTGAAGGCTGCTCCACCAGCCTTGGCCCCCTCCAGGCATAGCCAAGGTAGACATGTCTGCCAGCTCCTTCCTCCACCCCCAACCCCACCCCGGCCAACACAGGAGAGCGAGCGCTCAGCGTGTGAGCAGGCCTACCTGGCACTCCAGCTTCAGCCCTCTCCAGGCCAGGGCCCCCAGCTCGGACCTTGTGGGCTCCCCCTTCCCCTAGGGGCCCCACGGTGAACTGGAAGGGGCTCCCAGGCACGTGCTGGCCCTTGTACTTGACGCTGACTGTGTGTGTGCCCATCTCAGCAGGAACAAAGCGGATACAGTAGGTGTGGTTCTCCCCTTCCACGATCTCGGCCTCATGGCTCTTGCCCGATGGGCTGGTCACCTGGGCTGTCATATCCTGGATGCTAATTTCTGCAGGGTGGGGATGGGCTAGTGAGCAGCAGCCCTGGGCTCCACCCCTCCTCTTGGGGCTGCTTGAGCCCCAGGACCCCTCCCCAGGCTCCCCACAGCCCCTACCAGGGATCTTTAGGCTGAGATCACAATGACTGCCAACGTTGGCCACTGAAGGAGCCCGACGCCTGCGGGTGATGCTCTCTTTCACCCGGCCCTCGCCTGTCACTTTCACAGAGAAGGGGCTGCCTGCAGGAAGAAAGCACGGCCCACGCCCCTCCGGTCACATACCGCATGTGGGCCCTGGTGTAGTGACGGGGGCTGCCGAGGCACTGCTGCACTCACCAGGCACGTGCTGGTCGGCAAACTTGATGTTGATGATGTAGTTGCCAGGCTCTGTGGGGCAGTAGGTGACCCTGCACGTCCCGTCCTCCAGGTCCTCTGTGTTGATGTCCACCTTGCTGGGGCCCTCAATGGACAGGCTGAGCCCACCATAGCCTGGGGAATGGATACCCCTGAGCTTCGGTGCTATGCAGAGTGTTCCCACCCCAGCTGGTGGGCAGCCACTGCCTACCTGCATCTCGGGTATCAATGATAAACTCTGCAGGCTCAAAGGTGTGGCCTTCGTGAAGGCCCTGGCCAGAGACCCGAACGCGACTGGCATCCCCGATTTCCGACTGGCTGATCACCACCGGGATGGGGCTGCTGGCCACGTGCTGGCCGTTTTTCTTCACGTGCACCAGGTGCTCCCCTGTCTCCTTGGGCACGAATGAAATCCCTGGACACAGGGCAGGGCTGTCAGTCAGGGAAGGCGTGGGTTCCCACAGACTGCTGCCTTTCTGAAACCCCTGGACTCTTCGGCCACTTACCCACGTGGCCATTACGCAGCCGCTTCAGCAAACAGGGCTCCTCCCGGCCTGAGGGCGGGACCACAGTGGCTGTCAGCAGGCTGAGATCCGTCTCTGAGATGTTGATGGGGATGTCGGCGGCAGAGCCCACCTTTAGGTGGGACATACGCATGGAGTCGTCACCTGGTGGGGGCAGGCCAGCCATCACTGTGTGTCCAGCCATGGGAGACCATGCCCATCCTGCCACCCGTTTGTCACTGCTCCCAGTGCCACCCACCTGTGACCCGGGCCGTGAAGGGGCTGCCTGGGATGTGCTGTTCATTGTACTTGACTAGGATGCTGTAGTCACCCGGCAACACAGGCAGGTAGGAGACGCTGCATGTCCCATCCTGGTTGTCAGTGCAGCTGATTTCTGCTTTGGACGGGCCCTCGATGGCCAGAGACAGGCCCCCTGGAGAGAGCCGTGGGTGAGCATGGGAACTATGCTGGGGACACTCCAGTTGGCCTACACTGAGGAGCCCCAATGGCCAGGGCAGCAGGGCAGGGAGCCCCATTCAGGAGTATCTCCTGAGTCCAGTCCTTAGCCCGGTGAGGGCATCCCGGGCACAGAGCAGGTCAAGACCGGAGGTATTGCTCACCCTCTCCTGCATCCTTGGTGTTGACGGTGAAAGTGGCAGGCTTGTTCACTACTCCGTGGGTGAGGCCAGGTCCATAGGCAGTGACATGGCCGCAGTTGACATAATCCACATAGAACTGCAAGGGGCTTCCTGAGGCAGGAAGAAGGGCCTTGTGGAATGGCAGCCTCATGTGTCCCCCAGTCCCATCTCTCTGTGAGGTGGTGGCAGTGGATTGGGCAGAGGCAGGGCAGGCCCACCTGGGATGTGCATGTTGTCATAGCGGATGTCCATCTCGTGCAGGCCAGCCTCACTGGGTGCATACCGTACGGTCACGGTGCCATCTTTGTTGTCAGTGATGGCAGGCTGTGCCACCTTGCCTGAGGGCATCCGAACCTCCCCTGTGGGGCAGTGGGGCTGAGGTCAGGGCAGCTCATTGGCACAATCTGGCCTCCTTGGCTCCCGAGCTCCTTCCTAGTCCCCACTCACCTGTGATCTCGCCCTTCTTGATGGTGAAGGGGATGACAAGGTCAAAGGGCCTCAGGCTGGTCATATCCAGCCCATTGACACCCACCAGGGGCCTCTCTGGGGCCTGCAGTGGAGACACAGGGCATGGGTGAGGGGCAGTGGGAGGATCTGGGGGTCCCTCCTCACACACAGTAAAATAGGGCCTCACAGAACACCCAGCTGGCTAGCCCCAGTGTCCCTAGCTGGCCAGGCGTACCCAAGTCTGCTGACCGCCCTGGGCGTAGGTATACTGTGGGGCCAGCTGCTGAGACCGTAGCGGGGGCTGCACCGAGGGCTGGTCCCCAGCCAGAGCCTGCAGGGCAAAGCAGAGAGCTGCTGGAGAGTCTGTTGTCACAGAGGGGCCCCAGGGGAACAGGCCAGGACCTGCCAGACGCCCCTGCTGACCTACCCCCCACCCCTCCTCACCGTCACTTGGAAGGGGCTGTTGGGCACGTGCTCGCCACCAAAGCGCACACAGATAATGTATTTGCCCGGCTGGGGGGCCGTGTAGAAGATGTCAAAAGTGCCGTCCTCATTCTCCACCACGTCCACATCTACCTCTGAGCCATCAGGTGTGCACACGGTGCATGTCACTTTGCCTTTGCCTGCTGCCTTAGTGTCCACGGTGATCACCGTCTCCTCCCCAATCTGGATGGTGGGGCCGATGCCAGCACCTGGTGGGGCAGGGTGGGTCCCCAAAGGGGGGCCAGTGTGTGAGCTTGGGCTCAGGTTGTTCCCGTCCGCCTGCCGCCCACACAGGCCTCTCATTGCCACCACCAAGCACAGCCAGGCCGCCCGGCCTCTTGCCCCTCCAAGCTGGGATGGCGAGTGGTTTCTCAGAAGGCAGGAAGGGTTCTCCTGACCACCTCAAGTGCCCGTGTGGGAGGGGCCCGACGGTAGCACCCAGGTGCCTGGGAGGAAAAGGAAGGGCCCACTCCAGCCTAAGTGTTGACAGCCACTCCCTTGCCTACTCAGCCTCATCCAGCACCACGGCCCACACTGCTGAACGTCAGCATCTGGCTGGGTACACGGCTGCCTGCACCCCTGTGGCCTGGCCCCGGCCCCCATTGCTGTGTGTGGACGCGGTGAGGCAGAGTCCTGCTGCAGCGTGGGGGGACGTGACACTTGCCTCCCCACCCCCCAGGCCTGATGGTGAAACCGGAGTTTCCTGACAACTGAGAAGGCTCGCGGTGAAAAGCAGCCCGGTGCAGGCAGGAGTGGGAACGGGGAAGCGGAAGGCAGTGGGGTTAGCACCCGAGTAGCGCAGTGCAGCAGGCTTGGCAGAGCGGGGACAGCACCCAGGGAGACAGGGAACAGGAGGCCCAAGCTACAGCCACCACTGCTGGGTTGCGAGGGCAGAGCAGCTGAGCAGGCTCCAGGGCCCCAGAGTGCCCGAGGAAAGGGGAGAGACAGTGACGTTATGATCTGGAGCTCCGCCGTGGAGGCTTGGGGGGCTGTGGGCTGTGAGGCCTGGCAGTGACAGTGTCCCCTGCAGCCTGGCCTCCTGCCAGGGAAGCAGCCAGGAACACGAAACCCACTTGAAGGCCAAGCTCGAGGGGCTCTGCCACCAAGTCCCGCTATCGGCCGAGGGCTCCTGCTGCACTAGGCTCCATGCTGGCCTGCCGCGGCCAGGCAGCTCTCCCGAGCTCCAGACCTGGCTGCCTGCTGCCCACGCTGCCCTGGGAGGCTTCATTCATGCCCACCCCATGACATCTAGTTAGTGTCTTGGACCCCAACCTCACAGGTACCCAACTCTCCCCACTTTCCCTGCCCAGCTCCAGGCTGGCCATCCGCAGGTCTGAGCCACTCCATCCTCAAAGTATGCCTCCTAATTTGGCTCTCACTGAAGCCCCCTGGCCACCAAGCTTGCCGGAGAGCAACTTCAGCACCCCCCCTCCCTGTCTCCATTCTGCAAACAATAGCCAGGGAAATGAGGTTACTGAGTCTTGCTCCCACCCCCAAAGCCCCCAAGGCCCTGCAATCAGCACTCCCCAGCCTCCCCAGCCCTGCACACACACGCCTGTCACATCAGATCCTACCTACGGCCTGTTCTATAAAGCCATCTCGCTCCTGCCGCAAAACTCTAGCCACCCTCTAACCCTTTCCTTAGCCACCTTGCCCAAATGCCAGGCCTGTAGCCTCTCATCAGCATTCCCGGGTGTCCCTGGCTGGGGCAGGTGACCCTCCATGCCTGTTGGGGAATGTCTGAATAACGTCACTGCTGGGGGATGGGGGAAGGGGGAAGGAGGGAGACGGGTCACAATGCACTTTGGGGCTCTGAGGCTGGGCCGGGCCCCGCCATGCTGGCCGCCCAAGCAGTCGATACTGGCGCTACTGTACTACCAGCCAGCCCCACCCGCTCATGCACCTCCCCCAGCCCGGGACGCAGAGGCCCCTGGAAGGTGGGGATGGGGGTCTGTGGATCTGGCCAGGGCTGGGGCTCCCACTGAGTCAGGGAGACCCCTTGTTCCCTCAGCCCACACAGGAACCCTTGTGCTTCCCTGGGTGCCAAGATCCCGAGACCCCAAAGTCCCCAGTGGGGTGCCTCTCAGGATGCACCTTACCCCAAAGCTCTCAGCTGCAACCCGAGTTCTCAGATGGGGAAATAAAGGCCCAGAGAGGGGGAGAGCCGGAGCGGTCATGCTCAGCTCCGGAAGCCTCCCTGGGCCCTCGCCCTCCAGCCCACAGCCTCATCTTCTGCGCCCCCCCCCAACTCTGTCCCTGCCTAGAGCTGCAGCTGGAACTGTCCTGGGAATCGGCTCCAAGAGGAAAGGAAGTTGCCCCTCTGGACAAGAGGGGCATTGGGAGTGGCCCCAGCAAGCAGCTTACCTAGCCCGTGACCTCCGATTGACACTGAGGTGAGAAGGCAGAGAGCAAGGAGAAAGGTCAGGTGAGTCACTCAAGGGGGCAGCCCCCACTCCCACACGCCGCCCCAAGCAGCGAGCCCTTGCACACAGGCACAACCCAAGCCCCGTGCCGAGCGCCGCAGCGGCCAACGGCAGGCTGGCTCACCTGTGACTGTGCACTTGCTGGCGTCCCCGGTGGGCACAGCACGCACGCGGTACGGGGAGAAGGGGATCTCGTCACCACCATACTTGATGAGGATGGTGTAGCGACCCGTCACATCTGGCACGTAGGCCACTGTATACGTGCCGTCATGGTTGTCTTGGATGTGTGTCTTCTTCGGCTTGCCTTCCGGATCCTGTGTGGCAGAGGCAGGGGAGGCAGTTGGCTCAAGACCAAGTAGCCCCAGGCCTGCCTCAGGCGCTCCTGGAAAGCGCCCAGCGTGGCTGCTACAGGGACAGCCTCTGGGCCTCAGGCCTCTCAACTGCTATGGCCCAAAGGGCTGCCTGCACCTGGCAGAGTCCAGAATGGAGACTAAAACATCCCACACTCCCCACATGACAATAGGCACAGCCAGGGAGCTTGGCACCCATCCTCAGCCCCAGGGCCTGTCCAGCACTAGGAGGAGCTCACCTGGGTGTTCTCAAGTTTTTATCCTATACCTGCCCCATGAGAATATTACAGGTGGGGAAACTGAGGCACAAAAGGCTTTGGTGACATGCTCAAAGTTAACAGCAAGTGCATGTCTGGGGAAGCCTGTGCCTGTCACCACTATCCTAAGGTAGTCACAACCTTAGCGAACCAAAGACAGGGGCCCTGTCCTTCCCTGCCCTCCTTGGTGCGGCTCCCCAGGGATATCAGACACTGGCCACCACAGCCCACACTCCAGCCTCCCAGGCCCAGGCCCCCTTGCCTCCCCTGCTTGTTCCTGGGGCTCACCGTGATCTGGACAGCCAGCAGGCCCTCCCCAGCATCCTTTGCATCGATGGTGAACTCCACGGGCAGGCTGGCGGGCACGCCAGTGGTGTTGAGTCCGGGGCCACTGGCCTTCACCTTGCTGGCATCATGAGTAGGCAGCACCTTGACCTTGAAGGGGCTGTGGGTATGGGTGTTGTGATGAGCAGTCAGACAGGTTCTCAACATCCAGCCTGGGCTACTCCCCACAGGCAGCAGGCCCTGCCTCTTACCTCCGGGGCACCTCTTCATCTCCATACAGCACTGAGATGCTGTAGGGCCCTTCTCGGCTGGGCACATAATTGACGGTCTGGGTGCCATCAGCGTTGTCCACCACGTCCACTGGCTCCACCAGGCCTGGCCCCAGCCCCAGGGACAGAGCCTCAGCTAGTCTCCTAGGCCTCCATTCCTATCCCACCACACTGGACTGCCAGGACCCAGCCCCAGGCCTAGACCTCGCTTTATCCTCATCCGCCCGACCCTGGGAATAGCCTTGACCCCTCTGACACAAAAGACACCCATCTGGGTGCCAGCTGGGAACCTTGCCCGCCTGCCTTCCTGCCACATCTGCTCAGTGACCAAGTCCCATCTGCTCTACCTCCTCTAAGTCCCCTCGTGGATGCACTGTCATCTGAGGCTCTTCCGAAAACACCTATACACTTGCACCACTTCTGCACTCTGGGCCTCCCGACCCCCGGCTCCAGGCATGCAAACACTCACCTTTGGGCCCTTGCACTTTGACCTGCAGTGGGGCCACACCAGCCTTGCTTGTGTCCACCTGGAAGGACTGAGGAAGGTTGGCACGAACCATGCCTGGGCTCAGGCCGGGCCCAGAGCACTTGACCTTGGACGCATCTGTCACATCATGCACAGGGACCTTGAAAGGACTGCCTGAGGGTTGGGGCAAAGGTATGGCAGCTGTATGAGACAGGGTGGGGAGGAGCAGACAGTCCCGGCCCTGCCCTGGCTGCCACCTCCTCACCTGGCACTTGATGGCCACCATAGGTGACATTGAGGCTGTAGGTGCCAGCCTCATAAGGAATGTACTCAACTGAGCAGCTGCCATCCTTGTTATCCATGCAGGACATCTTGGCCTCGGAGGGGCCCTCTACAGCCAGGCCCAGGCCGCCCGTGCCAGCTCCCCTGGTCCAAACAGACAGCCGGTCATTCCTGGGGTTCCCAGGCCTACTGGCCACCCAGGCTCCTGGGGGCTCCCTCACCTGGTCTCCACAGTGAACTTGTTGGGCTTGTTGGTGGTGCCACTTTGGATGCCTGGCCCATGGACACGCACCCGGGAGGGGTCACAGCCCTCAGTCACGGGCACCTGGAAGGGGCTGCTGGGCACGGGGCTGCCGTCGTAGGTCACGTCCACCGAGTGCAGTCCTGGAGGAGTGCAGGCCGGGTCACGAGGAGCCCGGGCCACCCCACCCACCACCGTCCACCAGCCTGTGGGAGCCCCAGCACGCACCCTCCTCGTAAGGCGTGTACTCCACTTTGTACGTGCCGTCGCCTCGGTCCTGAACGTAGGTCTCTGTCAGGTTGCCTGAGGGGTTGGCCACACGGGCCTTGACGTGCGGCCCTCCGGTCTGTGTCAGAGCCCGGGCGTCCACACTGAACTCAGTGGTGGCCTCACGGAAGACACCTGCAAAGGGACAGAGAGGAGGCTTGGGGCTCTGGGGTTCTGGTCCCTGTGTCCCCGCTGCCACATACCCCACGGCAGGGCAACTCACCCTGGCCCTCAATCCCAGGCCCGTAACACTGGACGCCGGAAGTGTCCACTGCGGGCTCCACCTGCAGCTTGCTGGGGAAGTTGGGCACAGGCTGGCCGCCGTACTTGATGGTGACAGTGTAGGCCCCGGGGCAGAGAGGAATGTATGTGATGGTGTGCGTGCCGTCGCCGTGGTCCTGGATGTACACCTCGGCTGGCAGCCCCGCCTCTGAGCAGATCTCAATGGTCAGCTCTGCACTGCCTGCGCTCGAGCAGTCTACTTGGAATTGGCCCACTTCCCCAGCGGTGGCCCGCTCCAGCCCAGGGCCTGAGCACTTGACTTTGGATGCGTCAAAGCAGGGAACCACATGGGCCTTGAATGGGGAGCCAGGGATGTGGGTGTCAGCGAAGAGGATGTTGATGTTGTAGTCCCCGGGCTCGGTGGGCACGTAGGACACGGAACATGTGCCGTCCCCGTTGTCCAAGCACTCGAGCTGTGCCTCGCAGGGGCCCTCCACTGTCAAGCCCAGGCCACCTGTGCCGGCGCCCTTGGTGTCAATGGTGAAGCGGGCGGGGGAGCCTGCACTGCCTCCCTGCAGCCCCGGCCCAAACGCCTTCACCTGAGGGAAGAAGGGGTCAGGAGCCAAGGCCATGCTATGCCCCTGACCCCAGACCTCCTGCCTGACTCTCCACCTGCCTCCCCTTGCCCTGGCTTCCTGCCCTCACCAAACAGGGATGCTGGCGGGCCCAGGCTGCCTGCCAGATGGGCCATCCATCAGTCATAAGGACAAAAAGGAGGGACGGGCACGGTGGCTCACACTTATAACCCCAGCCCTTTGGGAGGCCAAGGCAGGTGGATCACCTGAGATCAGCAGTTTGAGAACAGCCTGGCCAACATGGTGAAATCTCGTCTCTACTAAAAATGCAAAAATTAGCCAGGCGTGGTGGCGGGCACCTGTAATCCCAGCTACTTGGGAGGCTGAGGCAGGAGTATCGCTTAAAGCCGGGAGGCAGAAGGTGCAGTGAGCCGAGATCGCGCCAGTGCACTTCAGCCTGGGCGACAGAGTGAGACTCTTTCTCAAAAAAAAAAAAAAGAAAAGAAAAAAAAATGCTTTAACCCTGATGACTTTTTGTGGGTTTCTATTTCCCTCCTCCCCTTTACTCTCACTTAAACGGGGTCAAGGTTAACAGTCTGTCTCAGAAAAAAAAAAAAAAAAAGGAGGATTGAGGGCAGGTCTGGAGAAGATGGGGTGCCCTCTGGGCCCTCAGAGAACACAGTAGGTTCTCTACCCTTAGGGCCTCCCATACCCCAGTTACCTTGCTAGGCTTGGTAGGGGCCACAGCTTCCACAGGAAAGGGGCTGCCAGGCACAGGCACGCCGTCATAGGTCACCTCCACCTCATAGGGCCCTTCCTCACGAGGCACGAAGCGCACCACACTGTTGTCAGCTCCTAGGCCTGGCTCCACCTTGCAGGGCACTGCTGCACCTGAGGGGCCCATAATCTTGGATGCCACTTTGCCTTGACCACCAGCACCCTTTGATTTGACTGTGAACTCCTGGTCTTTGCCAACGTCCACCTCTGTAGAAACGATGAAGGGAAGGAGAGAGACATGACACCCAGCTCAGTCAATCCCTGGGATGACACTCGGGCTGGGGGTGCCTATGTGACAAGGCCTTTGCAACAAGGGCCCCAACTACTTACTCTCTCCCAGGCCAGACACCTTGATCTTGCTGAGGTCCAGGCTTGGAGATACTGCCACCGAGAAAGGGCTCTTAGGGATGGGATCCCCTCCATAAGTGACATTGACGCCTACTGGACCCTAGGAAGGGTGCAGAAGGGAAGGGGGCATTTAGAGACACTAGAATTGCTCCCCAACCCCCTCCTGGGCCTCCATGCCTGCCCTTTCCCAGGTAAGGAATGAGGGTGGGCAGTAAGTCCCTCGGAGCTGTGTGAGGAGGCTGGGAACTCGGTCACCGTAGTGGAGGGCGCAGCTACCTGCTGCACAGGCGTGTACTTGACTGTGTAGGTGTTGTCATGGTGGTCGATGATGTCCACGTCTCGCACTGCATCCCCCTTGGTGAGTCCTGAGAACTGGACGTCCAGCTTGCCTTTGCCAGCGGCTTTCGCATTGACTGTGAAGTGGGTGGGCTTGCCAAGCTCGACACCTGAGGAACACATAGGGACCGTGTAGGGGCACCCTGCCCTAAGCCCTCCTACCCTTGATGCCCCACAACCTGCCATGGGGTACCTGTACTCACCAGTGCGACTGAGGCCAGGGCCCTCAGCCTTCACCTTACTGGCGTCATGAGAGGGCTCCACCTTGACTCGGATGGGGCTGGTGGGCGTGGCCTGCAAGCAGTGGGAGGAGAAGGCCTTAGAGGAGGGCAGACATTATCTGCAATGACATCTTAGCGGTCAGGAGCACAGCACTCACCTGGTCAGCAAAGAGGACCATAATGGTGTAGCTGCCAGCCCCCCGGGGTGTGTACTTGACCGTGAAGGTGTCATTGTCGTTGCGGATGATGTCGAAGTCGATGTCAGCTTCAGCGGGACCTACCACTCCAGGGGCACACTTGATACCGATGCTGACATCCCCTGTGGCGGGGAGAGGAACGGAGGCTGAGACCTTGCAGGGACATCCCAGCCACCTGCCCTCCCACCTACAGCCAGGCCTTACCCTGGCCAGCCTCGGCGCAGTCCACAGTGAAGTAGGTGGGCTCGTGGGCCTTGAGCCCTGTCTTGGCCACTCCGGGGCCATATACTTTGACCTTGTTGGGGTGGCTGCCAGCTCCCACATTCACCTGTAGGGCACAGGGGCAAGGGTAAGGGCATGAGCAGCCTGGAGGAGACTCAGAGGCTCCCTCGGCTACACTGGCAGGCACACAGAATGGCCCAACTGCCTTGGGAAGAGCCTGGCAGTTCCTCAGTTGACCACAGAGGGACTGGGTGATGCTCCAGGTCACTCCGAGGCAACTACCCAAGAGAAATGAAAGCAAACGTCCATGCAAACACCTGGACCCACTGTTAACAGCACTGTTTATGATCACCAAAGGCAAGCCCATCCTCGATATCTGTTAGCAAGTGAACAGACAAATGGAATGTGGTCTGGCCACACGATGGAGTATTATGCAGCCATAAAAGGGAATGAAGCGGCCAGGCATGGTGGCTCACGCCTGTAATCCCAGCACTTTGGAAGGCCAAGGTGGGTGGACCACCTGGGGTCAGGGGCGCGAGACCAGTCTGACCAACAAGGAGAAACCCTGTCTCTACTAAAAATACAAAATTAGCTGGGCATAGTGGCGCATGCCCAGCTACTCAGGACGCTGAGGCAGGAGAATTGTTTGAACCTGGCAGGCGGAGGTTGCAATGAGCTGAGATCACGCCACTGCACTCCAGCCTGGGCAACAAAAGCAAAACTCCGGCTCAAAAAAAAAAAAAAAAGAAAAAAAAAAAGGCTGGGCACAGTGGCTCACGCCTGTAATCCTAGCACTTCAGGAGGCTGAGGCGGGTGGATCACAAGGTCAGGAGATCGACACCATCCTGGCTAACACGGTGAAACCCAGTCTCTACTAAGAATACAAAAAAATAGCTGGGTGGGTGGCAGGTGCCTGTAGTCCCAGCTACTCGGGAGGGTGAGGCAAGAGAATGGTATGAACCTGGGAGAAAGAGCTTGCAGTGAGCCAAGATCGTGCCACTGCACTCCAGCCTGGAAAACAGAACAAGACTCTGTTTCAAAAAAAAAAAGAATAAAAATTTTAAAAATAAATAAATAAGATCATAATAAAGGAACGAAACACCAAGACATGCTAAACGTGAATGAACACACAGTAAACTTCGTGGTGAGCGAAAGAAGCCAGACACAAAAAGCCACATGTGGCACGCGGTTCCGTGTATAGAACATGTCTAGGACAGGCAAAGCCACAGCAGAAAACAGGAGCTGTGGGACAGAGGAGTCAGGATGGCGTGGAGTTTCTTTCTGGGATGATGTGAATATGCTCCACCCACTTGACATGGATGAATTGTGTGCTATGTGAATGCTGTCGAGAGGGACTAAAGGCTGCTGGAGGTTGACTCACCCTGAAGGGGCTGTTGGGGATGCTGACGCCTCCCCAGGACACCATGGCTGTGTGCTTCACTGGCTTCCTGGGCACGTAGGAACAGCTGTAAGTGCCGTTGCCATTGTCCTTGACCAATGCCTCCACAGGGCAGCCTTCATTGTCCTGTCAGGCAGGTAGGAGCAGGTGGCCTGCTGGTCAGTGCCCAGGCCTGGGTACCCACACCTGCCCTGCCCCCAACACCCATGGGCACTCTACCTGGACTTGGACCCGGAGTGGGGCCTTGCCACCGTGCTTGGCATCCACTGTGAACTCTGCTGGCTTGTTGACGGCCACACCTGTCTTCTCCAATCCAGGCCCACGTGCCTTCACCTAGTGGGAGACCACCCAGCTGTCAGGGGACCAGGTCTAGGCTGCCTGAGCCACAACCCAGGCAGGGTGGCGAGGGACACAGTGCCAGGAATACTGCTGGGGATACCAGCCCAGGACCCGGGCCCACCCCCACTGGACCCCAAGCAGGAGCAGCAGGATGAGACTTAGGCCATCGCTGCCTGCTCTTTACCCTGTCTGGGTGGAAGTCCTGGGGCGCATCACGGATGTCAGCCATGAAGGGGCTGAGGCGGATGTCCTCACTGTTGCACAGCACGTGAACGGCATACTCGCCAGCCTCCTGCGGCCAGTAGCGCACATCACAGGAGCCATCACCCTTGTCGTCACATTCGATCTTGGCCTGTGATGGACCTTCCACCGAGAAGCCTGACAACAGCCAACAGTCCCCTCAGTGCCCTGGAGCCTCAGGGTGGGTTGTCCTTGCCATCGTCTGTCCCCAGGTGCCCATGGTGCAGCCCCCAACTTACCCAGGGTGCCCACGTCGTCCCCAATAGCCTCCACCACAAAGTCTGCTGACTTGCCAACGACGCCGCCCTCCAGCCCAGGGCCCCATGCCCGCACCTTCTGATTGCCACACTCGGTGCCCACCTTCACCTCGAAGGGACTGCGAATGGGAGAGCCACACAGGAACACCAAGAATCACTACATGAGCCAGCCTGGGCCCCACTGTGGCGGCCAGGCAGGAAGAGCCCGTGTGGCCCCTCATCATCAGGTGGGGAGGCAGGAGGAAGAGGCAGAATGTGCAGAGCTGGGAGAGGGATGCCTGGGGGCCTCACCTGCGCCCAATGTTCTGACCGCCCCACGTGATGGTGACGATATAGGTCCCAGGGACCGTGGGGTAATACTCGAAGCCATACACACCATCCCCCAGGTCCTTCTGCTTCACGCGCTCCTCTCCCTCTGCGAAGACAAGGAGGGCCTCAGGCCTGCCCAGCAGTGAACCTGGGGGCTGCCGCCACCCACCCTGGCCTGGCTCCAGGCCAACTTACTGGGGCCCTTCACGGTGACCTTCAGTTCCCCACTGCCAGCGCCCTTTGTGTACACCTTGAAGTCGGCTGTCTCCTTCACCCGCACACCCTTGGGCTGGAGGCCCCGGCCGACTGCCCGGCAGGCACTTGGGTTACAGGCTGTAGGCAGAGGGGCCAGCTGAGCACCAGCAGCTCGGCTGGGTGACCCCTCCCTTGCCTCCTGCAGGGCGGGGCTGTCAGGACTGGAGGGTCCCTCAGAGTTTGGTTGGAGGGGGACATGCAAGAAAGAACTGGAAGGAACCGTGACCCCAGTAACTGTGGCCTGGGCCAGGACATGGCAGGCCTCCTCCCACCTGCTACACACCAGCCCAGAGCCCCCCGCCCTCCCTTCCAAGAAGAAGACAGATCCAAGTACCGTTGACCCCGTGGGCAGAGCAGAGAGCAGCAGGTTTCTAGACAGCTGGAGCGAGCTCTTCCAAAGGTGAAAGCGTGAGGAGAGAGATGGAGAGGGGCGAGGAGAGGAGAGGAGGAAGGGCCCCAGCAGGGGAGGAAAGACAGCAGGTGCCCAGACAGTGGAAGCTCAAAGAGTAGGCGCCCTGGGGTGGGCTGCAGCGGGACTGGACCAGGGGGCTCCCCCTCCTGTGGGAGGCCCAGACTGCAGTGCCACAGCAGAGGGCGGTCAGGGCCGGGCCTACCTTGGCCAACAGTGACAGTGTAGGGGCTGCGAGGGATGGGCACGCCGGCAAACGTGACGTGCACGGTGTGGACACCCTCCGTGGTGGGCTGGTAGGTGCAGCGGTATGTGCTGTCGCCCCGGGCCTCCAGCTGAGGCTCTACCGTGCCCTTCTGTCCCGCGGGGTCCTGGATCACAACCTCAACCTCGCCCGTGCCAGCTCCTGCCACAAGGCACCTGCTTAGCTCCCCGGCCCCAGTGTGCCTCTCCCCACAGACCAGCCGGGCCTCGGCAGCCTCCCCTTACCTGCTGTAAAGATCTCAAAGTAGGTGGTCTTGTTGGCGATGTTGCCACTGGGCTCCAGGCCGGGGCCTTGGGCTGTCACTTTGCTGGCGTCACCCTGTGACTTATCCACATACACCTCGAAGGGGCTCTTGGCGATGTGCTGGCCAGCAAATAGCACAGTGACCTGTCCCCAGAAGGGTGGGCCGTGAGGGTAGGCTAGGGACCTCCAGCCACCGCCTGAGGTCACAAGCCTCCCCACTGGCCAAGGGCTCACCTTATGAGTCCCCGTCACCTCGGGGACGTACCAGACGGAAAAGGTGCGGTTCTTGTCATTATTGGCAGTCACTTTTGCCTGCAGTGGGAAGGAGCCTGTGAGCCTTCGCTAAGAGCAGCCCCACTGAAAGGGAGTGCTGCGGGGTCTCCGCTGCCAGCAGCTAGCCCTACCTCCTCCTGGTGTCCAGCCGGGTCCTCCACGTACACCAGCACCTCTCCCTGGCCGGCACTTCTGGTCTCCACAGTGAACTCCGCCCGCTTCTTCACCATGTTGCCTGTGGGCTCGATGCCTGGCAGGGGAGGGCGAGCCAACCACAGGCCAGTTGTTAGGGCCACAGCCTCACCCCTCCACCCCTCAGCCCTGGATGCTAAGGGAGGCGGGCAAGAGCACCGGTGGCATGCCAGCCCCCAGGCCTCTGCAGGCTCAACGCCCCTCCCTGCTGGCCCCTAAGTCAGGCACATTCCAAACTGGGCAAGTTCATTCAGTGTGAGCTGCGGCACAAAGCCTGGCCTCGGGACCCAGCTGTGCTCTTGCCGCTGGGACAGGCCTGTGCCTGTTTTCTGGAACATTCATTCTCACCGCACTGGGCCCTCGTTCCTGTGTGAGCTGTGACTGGGTTTTAGGTCCCTGTTACTGAGTTCTGGTTCATCTCCATTTATAACAAAGACCACTGGGTGCTACCTCCCCGAGGACCTCACGCTGCAGGTTTCTGTGACTGGAGGAACGTGTTGGCATTCTCTTGCCTACTCAGTGGAGTGTTGTCACTAGTCCCGACCCACTCCTGTCTGACTTTTGGGTGGCCTGATCACCTAGCCACCATGTAACCCAAGACCCCTCGGGACCTCCACGTTTGGATGGGACACTGTCTTATGGGTAAGACATTGGCACATGGGTGCACCCCTGGCTGGGCTCCCTCACCTGGCCCGTAGGCACGGGCTTTCTTCGGGTTCAGTTTGGGCCGCAAGGGTGCCCCTGGCTTCAGCTTGGCCTTGGGGAACTGGGACAGGTAGGTCATGACAGAATGCTCATCCACGTTGGGGTCCACAATCTCCTCGGGGGTGATCACCTGTCACGGGCAGAAAACAGGAGCCATCGGGCCTCCGAGTCTCTCCCAACTGCCGATCCGGTCCCCTACAGCCGCAGACGGGCCGGGCAGGTGTACCTGGGGGATGCCCAGCCAGTCATCCGCCTGCTGCATGGCCTCTCGTGCATTGTTCACAGGCTTGCTGGCATCCCAAGAATCCCAGTCAGGACACAGGCCTATGGCACAAGGAAGGCTGTGAATCCGGGGGCTACAGAACCCCCTCAAGGGCCACCCATGGGCAACCCCAGCCCAGTCTCTCCTGCCTCTGTGCCCCCTCACCCGGGGCACAGCTGTCGACCAGGGCACCCAGGGCCCGGCCGCTCTGCCAGTCCCGGCTGAAGTTGGTGATGGGCAGCTGTGGCAGCTTGTTCTGGATCCAGCCCAGGAGCCTCTGCTTGGGGGTCTGCTTCTTGGCCTCCTCATCCTCCTCCTCATCCCACATGGGCATGGAGATGGAGTAGTGCAGGATCAGGGTCCAGATGAGGCCCAGGATCAGCTTCAGGTTCCCGTCCACGATGGCCTTGCTGTCTGTGAGTAGAAGAGTGGCTACACTGGGCACACAGCTGTGCGGGAGGGGCCGCTCCCAGGCTTTGGGGTCATGGTCTGGTAGCACGGGATAGGGGGGGCCAAGGAGGAGGGAGACACCCCGTCTTGACCAGTGGTAGGAAGTGGATGAGGCCCTCTCTGCCCAGCATCCCAGGGGGTGTTCAGAAGTAAAGGAGACTTTGGGGTGAGGGGAGATACCCACAGACATGCGATGATAGCAGGGTATGATTACTGCCAGAAGCCCTGGGCCCAGAGGAAGGGCAGAGGGCAGACCCAGCCCACAGATGGTCAGCTCTGGAGAACAGCTGGACAGTGTCCACAGCTGCCAGAGCAGGGGTCTGCCACCCGCCTCAGGGGCCTATGGGGAACCAGGAGGAGGAGATTGGCTCCAGCTGGCCCAGAAGCCAGGGCCCATGACCTGGAGTGGGGCTGGGGCTGAGGAAGAGGAAGACGGGTGGCCCTGGGTGGTTGGGAAATACAACTGTTGTTCCAGGGTGGGTGGGGTGAGGCAGGGGAAGTGGGGGAGTTGGGCAAACACCCTTTGGGTAAAGGAGTGTGACCCCCACCACCACCTCCACTTCCTCTACCACCTCGAAGACCCAAGCCTGGAGCTGGGAGGCCACAGGCCCGGCCAGGGGAGAGGCCCAGAGTCCAAAGGAACCAGCAGTTGGGCCACATGGCCCTGACTCACTGGGGCCCATCGGGAGATGCCGGACTGGCAGCAGGAGACACTGTGGGAACCCCCTTGCCACCCACTGCCTGACCCACTTGCCACCTAACGGGCCTGGGCCTCGGCAGGCTCGCCACAGGGGAAGTGGTTAGGGCGGGTCCCCGACACCCCCCATTGCCATGGCAACCCTGCTGTGCTCTGGGCCCCACCCAAAGCTACTTCTGGGTTTCAGGCTCAAGGCAGGATGGTCTGGGCTTTCTAAGCTCATCTTCAGAAGCGCTGTCAGCCTCTCCCATCATCAGACAAAATACTTCTCTGGTGATTCAACTAGGGGGTGGGTCTATGAGGAGGGGCTGGGCCGTCCACGGCAGCTGCTTCCCAGCCCAGCAGGCAGCACCTGGAGGGCCAGGTGGGCCGCTCAAAGTAGAGTGGCCTCCCCAGTTCCCAGATTGGTCCTGGCCCCACGAGGCTGCCTTTCACTCTCCCTAAATGGCAGCGGGGAGAGGGGCTCAGAGAGGACTGAGGGTGCAAGGCCAGGGAACAAGGCCAGCCAGGGCTTCCCATCAGGCCCCCACCCCAATCCATCCTGAGACCCCTTAACGACCCCCACACGGGGAGCAACCAGGCCCACCAGGTCCATGTTAGGCCAACCTACTCCGTCCCCATCCCCCTCCCAAAAGAGAGTGTGAAGGACCAGGGCCCAGGGCTGGGAGACTGCCTGGCTGGATGGCCCCGCCCCATCCCACCCCCTTTCCCCAGCCCCCGGGCCAGCCAGCCCCTCCCTCCCCTAATCACTGCTGCTTTCCAACATTTTTTTGCCTTATATGGCAAAGCTCTGGGAACTAGGCCTGCTCCAGCCAGCTCACAAGGAGGAGGGGAGCTGGGAGGAGGGAGGAGACCCCCCCCAAAGAGCTGGGGTGTGGCCCGCCTCCCCACATCCGGTCGCCCCCCCCCCCCACACCATCCAGGACTCTGAAATGACTCAGCTTGGCTAGACTGAGGCTGGGACTTGGGGGGGTGGGCCTGCCCCTCGCCTCAACTGGCATTCCAAAGAAAGAACTTCAATTCTTGGGATCTGCCCTCTGAGTGGCTGGGGGAACCCAAGTCTTGGTCCCTCACTTTCTTGGGTTCAGCAAGGGCCATTCCAGAGCTGCAGGGATAACTGGAAGGCCTCTCAGTTCTGAAGAAGAGAATCATCCCTCTCCTCTCCCTGTTCAACGTCACCCCCAAGTCACCCGTTCTGGTGCCTGCCCTTCCAAGCAGCCCCTATCTTGAGAAAGAACTGGGATGCTGCAGCAGGCCTGGTCAATGCCAGCCTCTCCAGTCCAGTGACACAGACACTGGGCTGGCACAGTGCACGCCGGAGCATCTACCAACCAACTCCTGCGTGCTATACGCAGAAAAGCAAGGCCAACATGGAAGCAAGAATTTGGCCCAAGACGAACAGAAACGTTGGCGTCCAAGTAGTCTACAAGCCAGGTCCCTCAGTCAACCACGCCCAACTCCGGGTACAGTTTTGCTAACTACGCTTCTTTCTGGCCCCCAGGTTCCCTGTGTGTGTGGGGGAGGTAGATCTAAACTGGTGGTTGGAGCCATCTCCGATGGGCGACGCATTCTCCAGGGACAGAAAGAGCCCAGAGTCCTAGACAATGGGACGCACGAGCTCCAACCCACACTTTAGAAACAAGGGGAGTCTGAAGCCAGAGGGCCCTCTCTAAACAGCTGTGGGGGGAGAGCCTGGGCCTCCTCCTCCTCGAGGATGGGGCGCAGGGCCAGAGCCTGCCCAGTGCCCGACCCCCCAGGCCCACTCCCACCGCGAGCACATCTGCGGGGGCGCGGCCTGCTGAGGATGTGAGTTCAGCCTGGGCGCCGGCCAGCCGGGGCGCGGCGGGCGGGGGCGCGTAGCGGTTCGCACGCCCGGCCGGCCAGCCCGCCAGCCCGCGCGCGCCTTTGTTCTCCAGGCCCGCGTGGAGCAGAGCAGCCGGGGGCCTCGGGAGCTGCGCCGCAGCCCGGAAGGAGGTGGTTTGGAGGGGTCCGCCCGGGGGGATGGAAGGACGCACGGAATTCCCGCCCCCTCCTGCCCGCCCGCCCGCCCGGCGCTTCGGGGCGTCCCTCACCGATGGACACCAGTTTGATGCTCTCGCGGTCCAGGAACTCAAGCGCCACCGACACATTCTCAAGCTGCATTTGGCGGAAAGTGGGCCGCTGGTTGTGCTTGCGGTGCATCTTCTTCTGGCTGAGCACCTCCAGCAGCGCGATGAGCCGCAGCCCGTCGCTCAGGTCCGTCTGCAGGTTGGCGATGCGCTTGCTCACGCACTTCAGGTGCTCGTTGCACCAGCGCGTGAAAGTGTTCTGCTGGATCTTCTTCCACGGCGCGTCCTCCGCGAGGTCCTTCTCGGTGGCCGGCATCTCCGCGTCCCGCGTGTCAGCGCCACCACCCGGAGCCGCGCCTGCTGCGCTCTGGCCCGCCCGAGAGTGGGAGCTACTCATTTTGAGGCGCGAGAAGCCGGGGGGGCGGTGCTGCAGCCTCGGCGAGGGGACGGCCCTTTAATTAAAGTCGCAGGCACCTCGGCGCGCGGGAGGCGAGGAAGGAAGCAGAGGTTGCGCTGCGGAGAGAGCGAGCCCTTTAAATGCGGGCGGAGGGCGGGGCCAGGGGGCGGGCCTCCTGCGGGGAGGGGCCGTGGGGTGGGGCTTCGGGGGCGCGACTGCCCCACCCCGCCCCGCCCCGCCCGTTGGAATGCCCCCACTAGGCCCCGGGCTTTGGCTGATCAGACGCGAAACCCGGGCTCCGGGGTGGGTCGCTGGGCCCTGGAGTGGGCAAGGATGCTCCCAGCCCCGCGGCCTCGCGTTGGCGCTGCAGGAAACGCGCCCCAGAGCGAGGAAAGGCTGAGCAGTATCTGGCGCGGGACTGCTTGGCCTGCAGCCGGCGCGCCTTACAAGGGACTTTCCTTCCCCAGGGCTCCTGCGAGGGGTGGGGTGGTTCTCGTCCCTAAGTCACTTGGGCTCTGCCCCGTCCCTGCACAACCCTACCCTCCCACCGTCATCCCCCTTCCCCGGGCCCCCAGGGCCTAGGGTTCCCCGGCGGCATCCCGGTCCGCCGCCCCGGCAGCGGCGGGAAGGGGCCAACCCTAAGAGCGAACCCGTGGAGAGCGGCGGCCCCGGACCAGGCACTGCCGAGGGCCCTTTGTGTGCGCATCACCTGGGAAGCGGCTGCAGGGCAAGGCCTGCGCCTACGCGGTCCCCGCAGACCCCCTGCCACGGGCCCGCCTTCCCAGTCTGTAGGGCCCTCGCCTGCGCACCTGTGCCCGCTGCTTCCCACCGCCTCCCTCTCTGCTTCCCTCCACCCCGGAGGATATGGGGCACTGGGCCAGGAGGCCGCCGACACTCCAGGAGCAAGCAACCTTTGAAGGGGTCCGGGCGTGCCAACGGGCACGCCAGTGGGCGCGGGCAGAGGGTGCCGTGCGATGTGTGCAGAGACGTGTGCCCGCCTAATCATTCATGCCAGTTCACCCGGGGCACTGGGGGGAGTTGAAGCCGGGGTCCTCTCCTGTCGGAAAGGCCCCTGAGCCCAGCATGGCCAGCCAGGGGACAAACGGGAGTGGCATTCCAGACCCAGAGGAGCCTGCTCAGCGGTTCCCATAAGACTTGTCAGACTCTGAACACCTGGGTCTGGGTGGGCTTCGGGTGTGGTGGCAGGTGCAGAGGAGGCCTGAGGACAAGGATCAGGGGCCTGGGGGGTTGTGTCCTCAGAGCAGTGGGGGCTATTCACTCAAAATTTTCTGGTAGATAACTCTGGAGATGGTGCAGCGGCTGCTGTGCTGAGATGTAGACTGGGACCAGGGAACTGTTGGGGATGCTCACTGCTACTATCTTCAGCCAGAAGCCAGCCTGCCTATGGCTTCCTCCCCAGCATGCACTCCCTCTCTCAGTCCTCGGTACCTCCCCTCTCCGGAATGTTTCCTCCTCTGAGTGTTTTTTTCTAGGAAGGCAGGTATCTGTCCCTCCTGCTCAATTCTAGTAATAATTAATTTATCTGCTAAAGACCAGTGAGAGGAGGAGGCTCCGGCTTGGCCAGCACGTCATGCCCAAATATGGTTGACTCTCCTGTAGCCCTAGTTGTCTACATGACATGTGGTCGGGCTGTGTGTGATCCACCCAGCACATTCACTTCGGGGCTGCCTGTGGCCCCACTGGTTTTTCCCACTAGTGGTGGTGTTAGGGGGTGCAAATGGCATTTTCCAGTACTGAGGCCAACCCCTGTATATTGTCCCCTCTCCTGACGACTTTGAGACACACCTGCACCAAGTGCACCTGGGCGTCTGGGAGCTGGGGTGGAGGTGGGAGGGAGGACTGGAAAGGGGGGACCCATACAGATCCCTCCCTGCCAGGCCCCATTCAAGACAGGTTTGAAGTTGTCCTTCTGGTCCCCCTGCCCCACTGGAAAGCAAGTTCCCAGGCACGGAATTCCATCAAGAATTTACTCTCCACTAAGGGCCATTGAGTTGGGTTGTCTGGGTTCATTCCTTAATCTTCAGAGCTCAGGGAAACTGAGTCAGAGTGACCAGTAGTCAATTCCAGCAGAAAGGGTGTCAGGAGATGGGTGCCCTGTCTTCCAGCCCTAGCTTTTCCCTATTTAGAGGAAACAAGGAATGGGCGTGTAGAGGCTTCTTGTCCCTAGAACATAGTATCACCGCCAGATGTCGCCCGATCCCAGAGCCCCCAGATCGGGCAGTCCTGGGAAGCCAAAATCCAGCTCTTTCATATTTTCCCTTATTTGGAGTAGATTCTTGGATGTTAGACACACCCCGCCCACCACACCACCCCTGGCCCTCAGACCCCAGGCCAGACCCTCCCACTGGGAGGTATAGCCCAAGCCCAGGGGCTGTTCAGCTGGGATCCCTAAGGAGCCATTTCCAGGCCTGTGTAGCCAGGGGGCGCAGGAGGGAAGGAAGCAGCAGATTGGCAAGGTGAGAAGAGACCTGTGCTGGCAAGTCCAGGTGCGGCAGGTGAGGCTGCCCATTCCCAAGCTCCCACCTCGGCAGTGTACTCAGAGCACTTACAAATGGGTCTGCCAGTGGACTTTAACCTACTTTGCCTGGCCCCAGGTGGCATGGGAATCTGGGGACATTGTTGGTCACATCCTGGCTGGCAGTGCGCATCCAGCTCAGAGCCAATCTGGGATATGGCCCAGGGCCCGACCAAGGAACCTAGCCTGGCCTCAACCTCACCATGGCCGCCATGGAGTACAGCAGCCCAAGAACCAGCTCCCCTTTGCCCAAAGCAGCTGGTGTCCCGTGGACTCGAGCCAGAAAAGGACACGCTGTCCCCCTCCCAGTGGGCACACTGACTGAGAAGTGTCCTTCCAGGTGGCCACTCACCCTGAGTCCACACAAGTTCCTGGTGTCAGGGCCCTTCTCTCTCAGGCATGCAGTCTGTTCATGGGCACCCACGCAGGCACCAGTTTCCTGGCAAGTGCCCAGACACCCTCTTTCTCTAGGGGACCCCCCCCATGGCCTCAGGCTCCCACATTCGTGGGCACAGACACGGCTCGTGGGTCAACTAGGGAAGACATTCTCTGGACACTCACTCCCAGATGTCAGGGGCGCCTCCATCGGCTCACGCATCCCAGCTGAACCTGGCCCGGACCTGGGCGCGAGCTGGCGCCTGCGTTCTCGGGCCTCTGTGCCCGCCTTCTCCAACCCCGCCCCCGGCCGACAAGGAGCGCGGCGACCCTACGGCGCAAGGCGCGAAGCCGGGCCGCGGAGACCTCACCTGCTGTCCCTGAGAGCGACCGGTGGCCGGTGACCGCGGGGTGGCGCCCGGATCGCCTTCGCGCCCGCGCCGGGCGCCTCGGGGTTCTGTCGGCGTCCGCTGCGCGCGACGCGCCTCCACGCGAATGGGCCGCCGCCGCCCGCCTTCTTGTTGGCCGCACCCCCGCCCCGCGCCCGCCCCGCGCCCGGCCCGGCCTGGCGAGAAAGCCTTAATTGGTAAAATTGCCCAGGAGCCCGGGATGGGTGCGTGGGGGGCGGGGTGCGGGGGCGCGCCATGAGCTCCAGCGACCCGCCGCCAGGCGACGCCGCCCCCCGAGATGAGCTCACCGCCGGCGAGGGCCGCCAGGCCCTGGGGGAGGGAGGACTTCGGCGGAGGGTGGGGAGTCGCCTCCAGCGCCCACAGGGTCTGCAGGGCTCATGTGTAGGCCCAATCACAAGGACGTTGCGTGTCTGAGTCTGGGGGAGCCAAGCGCACCCCAGGTGGAAAGGCCCAGGCCCAAGGCCACCTTCTCCAAGGAGCCACCCACAGTCACGGCCCCCCAGTGTCTGTCCCAAGTCGGGATTGTGTTTCCTGGGGTGGGGGCAACAGGTCGTTGCAGGTGTTTGCTGGGCGCCTACCTCAGGCAGGGCCCCAGGACGGGACTGCAGGGCTCTGAGCCCTGGGATGAGCCTGACTGCCACCGATCGGGCGCTGCCAGGTCTGGCCTGGGGTGGGCAGCAGAAACAGGACCGCTCAGGTGGACACTCAGGGGCAGTCCCAGAGCCTGGGAGTGTGCAGCGGAGTGCAGCCAAAGAGCCAAGTGTCTGTGAACATGGCGGTCACAGCCACGCCCTGGCACTGCCAGGCTCTCTCTTCCTCTTCTATGTGCCCATTTCCTGGTAGCTTCAGATTCAGCTCAAATGTCACTTCCTTGGGGAAAGCCGCATAAAGCAGTGCCGTTGTAACATCTTGCCCACAACCCCCAATAAGAATTACAGTTGACACTGTGAGCCAGCACACATACACAGACACACAGATTTGAAACAAAGAGTAGGCTGCTATTTTCTATTCTATTCCAAAGAGGGAAGGATGGAAGGGAGGGAGGGAGGGAAGAAGGGAGTCTGCTCGCACCTGCTAATTTAGTTCTGCAATCCCCAGTTTAACACTGTGGCAAGGCACTGGTTGCCCTCTAGGTCTTGCTGCCTCTGCTGGCAATGACATTTCATCCCCGAAGCCCCGCGGAAACCTCCCAACAGGCCCAGGGGCTCATCTCCAGCTGCTCCATCCAGTGTGCGTGCCCTGCTGGGGAAGCCACTTGCTAGATGAGAAACCTGAGCTCAGGCCCTCGAGGTAGCTGTGCTGCGAATCACAGCCAAGGCTATCCTGAGGAGGGAATCCCGCCCACCCACAGGCACCGGAACAGGTGGAGGGAGCATGAAAGAGGTAGTGGCTGCTTGGCTGCGTCTCAAGATCCCGGCTGTATTTGAACCCTCTCTTTCTACTCCTGCACCGCTCCCCGACACACACACACCCCCTCTAAACACAAGCAGTTCTTTGAGTCTACTTTTTCCAGGTTGCAGTGGGAACAAAGGTTTCTATAACACCAGTCATTCCTTGTGAAGATCATGACATCTCCCTACGTTGAAGATGGCAGAGAACTGGAATTGGCTCCATTCCTGCTGCAAAGACTGAATCTCCAACCAGCTACACCAACAGTAGCAAGCTCACCACCCTCGAGGGCCACCAGGCCCTGGGGGAGGGAGGACTTCAGGGAGAGTCGCCCCCAGCCCCCACAGGGCCTGCAGGGCTCATGTGTAGGCCCAATCACAAGGATGCTGCGTGTCTGAGTCTGGGGGAGCCAAGCGCACCCCAGGTGGAAAGGCCCAGGCCCAAGGCCACCTTCTCCAAGGAGCCACCCACAGTCACGGCCCCCCGGTGTCTGTCCCAAGTCGGGATTGTGTTTCCTGGGGTGGGGGCAACAGGTCGTGGCAGGCATTTGCTGGGCGCCTACCTCAGGCAGGGCCCCAGGACGGGACTGCAGGACTCCGAGCCCTGGGATGAGCCTGACTGCCATGGATCGGGCACTGCCAGGTCTGGCCTGGGGTGGGCAGCAGAAACAGGACCGCTCAGGGGGACACGAAAGTTAAGTTTGTTTAGTATTAAGAAGATTCTGATCTTAAAGAAAACATTGGCTGGGCATGGTGGCTCACACCTATAATCCTAGCACTGTGGGCAGCTGAAGCAGGTGGATCACTTGAGCCCAGGAGTTTGAGACCAACCCGGGCAACACAGCAAGACACTATCTCTACCAAAAATATAAAAATTAGCTGGGTGTGGTGACATGCACCAGTAGTCTCAGCTGCTCAGGACGCTGAGGTGGGAGAATCGTTTAAGCCTGGGAGTTTGAGGCCGCAGTGAGCTATAATTTCACCACTGCACTCCAGCCTGGGTCACACAGTGAAACCCTGTCATTAAACATAAAAAAAAAAAAAATGCACTGTAGCTCATGCCTGTAATCCCAGCACTTTGGGAGGCCGAAGTGGGTGGATCACGAGGTCAGGAGTTCAAGACCAGCCTGGCCAAGATGGTGAAACCCCGTCTCTACTAAAAATATAAAAACTAGCCAGGCACAGTGGTAGGTGCCTGTAATCCCAGCTACTTGGGAGGCTGGGGCAGGAGAATCGCTTGAACCTGAGTGTCAGAGTTTGCTGTGAGCCGAGATCACATCACTGCGCTCCAGCCTGGGTGATAGAGTGAGACTCTGTCAAAAAAAAAAAAAAAAAAAAAAAAAGGCCAGGCGCAGTGGATCCCAGCACTTTGGGAGGCCGAAGTGGGTGGATCACGAGGTCAGGAGTTCAAGACCAGCCTGGCCAACGCAGTGAAGCCTGGTCTCTACTAAAAATACAAAAATTAGCTGGGCATAGTTGCAGGCGCCTGTAATCCCAGCTACTCGGGAGGTTGAGACAGGAGAATCGCGAGAACCCAGGAGGCGGAGGTTGCAGTGAGCTGAGATCGCACCACTGCACTCCAGCCTGGGTGACAGAGCTAGACTCTGTCTCAGAAAAAAATAATAAAAATAAAAATAAAATGTTAACAGCTCAGTGAACAATCATCTACTTGTTATAGATACTGAGGAATGTTTCCATGTTGATATTTTTTCCTCATAACTCAATCACGTTGGGATTGTAAGTTATACAACATATACTGCTTGCCAGCCATTCCATCCTTAAGGAGCAACTCAGTTTTCTTATTCTTGACTTAGAATTGGTTGCACCACGATGTCTCCTCTGCCTGCACTTCCCAGGAAGAACCCCCTGGAGACCCTCAGATTTTCCTGTACATGCCCTTCCCAGACCCTCTGACGACTGCAAATCCCACCCTACCCTTGACGGGAAACTCTCTGAGGCTGTCCAGGTCATCAACCCCAGGGACCAGGTACTGGTGGGGGAATGTTCCATGAATTAATTGCTGTACTCAGGGCTCTTGGACAAGTCTCCCCTGATCACAGGGTCCTGACTCTCCCTGTATAAGATGGAGGCTCTGCTGCTCAGGAGCCTGCCTGGCTTCCAGTGGTCTGGAGTGGAGCTGCACTGCAATGGGGCTGGACTTAGGCTCCAGGTACCCACAGGGTGGGTGCAGGGGGACCATCACAGTTCAGCTTCCTGGTGCCATCTGTGGTGGGACCTGATTGTGGGGCAAAGGGGTGGGACATAAAAAGCAGAGTGCCGAGGCAGGTACAGAACGGGTGGGGGGTGCTCCTTAGGGAGAAGGCAAATCTAGAATTCCTTGACCTCATAAGGAAACAGCTTGGATCCGTATGGGGAGGGGTGGCATGGGGGAGGATGGAGCAGCACTTAGTACACAGAGGCCTCTGGGAGATGGGCCAGGATTGCAGAAGGCTTGCAGAGGTGCTGGGGAATCTGATTTTGTCAAACCTAAAAAATCCACGAGGCAGCCTCTGAGCAGCCCAAACTGCCATCTGTCCCCTCAGCTCTGAAAGATGAGGTGCAAACCCCTGCCCTACCCAAGGCTCTCCTGCTGCACACTGCCAGGCACTGTCTTCATGGACCCATACTTCCTCCCACATTGCTGGGCACAGAGCAGGGCCTTACCAACAGTGACTCCTCTTTGTTAGGATCTTTGTGTGTAGTCAGAACAAAGACCCATCTCCTCATTACTCCCCTAGGTGTCTACCTCTTCCCACCCCATGGCAAACCTCCATGGATGACTGGTCTGTGACCCTCACCAGCTGGCTCAGTCATTCTGGACACAACCAGAGCCCTCCCCTCTTCTTCCCTTGTCACCAGCCCTCATCTGTGAGACCACAGATGGTATGTCACCTCTTCATGCTCCCAGTTTGGGGCCTACCCAGTGAGGGGCACACTAGTTGATTCCATACACCCTCAGCTGGCTTTGTTTAGAATGTGAATGTCACAGTCAGGTGCGGTGGCTCATGCCTGTAATCCCAGCACTTTGCTGGGAGGCCGAGCCGGGCTGATCACTTAAGGTCAGGAGTTTGAGACCAGGCTGGCCAACATGGCGAAATCCCGTTTCTACTAAAAATGCAAAAAGTAGCCAAGCATGGTGGCATGCGACTGTACTCCCAGCTACTCTGGAGGCTGAGACAGGAGAATCACTTGAACCCGGGAGGTGGAAGCTACAGAGAGCCAAGATCACACCACTGCACTCCAGCCTGAGTGACAGAGCGAGACTCTGTCTCAAAAAAAAAAAAAAAAAAAAAAGGATATGAATGTCACCTCCTTTCCCTTCTCCATGGGACAGCCCATATCTGATCAAGGCCCTGGGAATCCTAGCCACAGTTCAGGCTCCTGAGCAGGCCTTGGCAGCCTTCCATAGCTCATCACCGACGTCTGCCCCCTGCCTAGACATGCTGCGCTCAGGGACTATTCCGACAGGAGAGGACGCCCCGCTGCAGCTCCCCCCAGTGCCCCGGGTGAATGAACGGCATGAAGGATTAGGCGGGCACACGTTGTCTCTGTACGCATCGCACGGCGCCCTCTGCCCGCGCCCACTGGCGTGCCCGTCGGCATGCCCGGGCCCCTTCGAAGGCTGCTTGCTTCTGGAGTGCCAGCGGCCTCCTGGCCCAGTGCCCCATTTCCTCCCGGGTAGAGTGAGGGAGGAGGAAGGGAAGCAGAGAGGTAGGCGGTGGGAAGCAGCAGGCACATGTGCGCGGGCGAGAGCCCTGCAGACTGGGAAGAAGGGCCCGTGGCAGGGGGTCTGCGGAGATCCCATAGGCGCGGGCCTTGCCCCGCAGCCGCTTCCCGAGCAATGCGCACACAAAGCGCCCCCGGCGGTGCCTGGCCCCGGGCCCGCGCTCTCTTAGGGTCCGCTGCCGGGGCGGCCGACCGGGATGCGGCCGGGAAACCCTAGGCTCTGGGGCCCAGGAAAGGGGGGCGACGGCGGGGCGCAGGGATGTGCAGGGACCGGGCGAAGTCCAAGTGACTTAGGGACCAGAGCCACCCCAAGCGCCGACTTCGCCCGCTCGCACGTCCCGGGTCCCTAGCGCGCAGGCCCCATCCCTCTCACCCGGCTGGCTCAAGCGCGCCACAGGGTGACGTCTTGGCTCCCAGCCGTGTCGCCCTGACTCCCGCGCGGGCCCCGCTCCCTGCCGCTAGCCAATCTGTGCGTTTGTGACTTTTGGGCCCGCAGCCCCGCCTACTCCCACTGCGATACCAGTTTGCATTGCCCTGACTCCCGCGCGGGCCCCGCCGCCTACGCCGCTAGCCAATCCGTGCGTTAGTGACGTGTGGCGCCCCTCGCGGCGCGGCTTGCTCCCACCGCGAGACCTTCTGCTCCGCGCCCGCGCGGGCCCCGCCTCCTCCATCGCTAGCCAATCCCCATGTTTGTGACGTAAGGGCTCTCAGCTCCGCTCGCTCCCAACGCAAGACCTTTTGCTCCGCGCCTGCGTGGGCCCCGCCCCCTCCATCACTAGCCAATTCCCGTGTTTGTGACATATGGGCTTGCGGCCCCGCCCGCTCCCACCGCGAGACCGGTTCCCACCACCCTGACTCCCGGGGGGGCCCGCCCTCTCTGCCGCTAGCCAATCCGTGAGTTGATGACGTTTGGGCTCGCGGCCCCAGCCTCCCAGCTCTCAGGGCCCGGCCGGTCTGTGCCGGCTACTCCCGCCGTTAGGTCCCGCCCCGCGCAGCGCGCGCAGCCTGCGGAGCCAGCGGCCGTGACGCGACAGCGATTCGGGTGTGACGCGAGTGCGGCCGCTCCCGATGCACTCGTGCCGCCCCCGCCGTGCTCCTAGGCAGCCGTTGCTCGGCCGGTTTTGGTAGGCCCGGGCCGCCGCCAGGCCTCCGCTCGAGCCCGCACCCGCCATGGACGACTACGCAGATCTTTCAAATACCGAGCTGACCGCCTTGCTGCGCCGGTACAACATCCCGCACGGGCCTGTAGTAGGTACGCGGCGGCGGGCGGGACCCCTTCCGGGCCCCCTCCTCGTGCTCCGCCCCGCGACCTCCCCGCTGCCCTCCCCGCGCCCCTTCCCCGGCCCGTGGCCCTGACCGCCCCGTGTCCGGCCAGGATCAACTCGTAGGCTTTACGAGCAGAAGATCTTCGAGTATGAGACCCAGAGGCGGCGGCTCTCGCCCCCCGGCTCGTCCGCTGCCTCCTCTTATCGCTTCTCTGGTGAGAGCCTCGCCTGTGGGGACGGCCTGGGACGCGGGGAGGATGAGGTAGCGAGGGTGTGGCAGGGGTGCCGGTCGAGAGCGGCACTGGGGAAAGGGGAGGGAAGTCTCGGGGTGGGGGGGGGGGGCAAACAGTTCTGTCTCCTTTCAATCCAGACTTGAATTCGACGTCAGGGGATTCAGATATGTATGATCTTCCCAAGAAAGAGGACGCCTTACTCTACCAGAGCAAGGGTAAGGCAGGGGTTGGGTGGGCACGCTGGCACCTTCACCCGACTGCGTCAGGGACCCCGCTCACAGGGAGGACCTGAGACCTCAGTCCCAACCACTCCAGCAGCCTTAGGAGGGAGAAACTGTCACAGGTCCCGAAATGGGATTCAGATTAGGGCCATCGGGCCAGGCGGGGCACACCGATGCCCCCTCTGCTACCGCTGCCCCCCTTCCCAAGGCTACAATGACGACTACTATGAAGAGAGCTACTTCACTACCAGGACTTATGGGGAGCCCGAGTCTGCGGGCCCGTCCAGGGGCTTCCGCCAGTCTGTGACTTCACTCCCAGATGCTGATACTTTCCACCACCAGGTGAGCTGGCTGGCAGGCGTACTGTACTTGGGTACAACCTAGGGGATCGCGGCTGTGTTTGCATAAATCCAGGGGGCCACTGGGTACAAATGGTGGCCCTTGGGCCTCTGGGGAGACTTTGGCTCAGCAGACACCTGTTTGGTCAGGGTCCTACTTTGGGGAGCCCTCAGAACTATGTGACTAGAGCACATAGAATGTGTCCTGCACCCTGGTCTGGGATCTAGGCTCCAGCTCTTCCTGAGAGTCCTGGGGGCAAAAGGGGATGCTGGGGCATGAGCACAAGTAGCAAGGCCCCATGGATAAAAGGCCGAACACCCAGAGTCATTCAGGAGGGTGTGGGTCCCTGGCCTCTAACCAAAGGTCAGAGGGGACCTGCTGGGGAAATTTGAGACGGACGTGACAGGGCCATTGTGGCCCTGCCAGCCAGTTCCCTCACCTTGACTCTCTTCTACAGGTGCGTGATGACGACCTTTTGTCGTCTTCTGAAGAGGAGTGCAAGGATAGGTATGTATGTATGGGGAAGGCCAGGGACAGGGGCTGGTTCTGGACCCAGGCTCCTGGCCCACCTGCTCCCCTCTTTTGCCTCAGGGAACGCCCCATGTACGGCCGGGACAGTGCCTACCAGAGCATCGCGCACTACCGCCCTGTTTCAGCCTCCAGGAGCTCCCTGGACCTGTCCTATTATCCTACTTCCTCCTCCACCTCTTCTATGTCCTCCTCATCATCTTCCTCTTCATGGCTCACCCGCCGTGCCATCCGGCCTGAAAACCATGCTCCTGGGGCTGGGCTGGGCCAGGATCACCAGGTCCCGCTCTGGGGCCAGCTGCTGCTTTTCCTGGTCTTTGTGATCGTCCTCTTTTTCATTTACTACTTCATGCAGGCTGAGGAAGGCAACCCTTTCCAGAGGGAGCCATGAGGGTCTGGGCTTCAGAGCCAGGTCTTCTGGGGAAGTCCTGCCTGACTGCCTTAGCAGTGGGGGTGGGGGTGGGTGTGGGGGCAGGGGCAGGGGCAGGGGCTTTTATGTGTTGTGCTTGGGGGGCGCTGGGCCTAGCCCAGAGTAGTGCTTGCTCCCCCTGCCTTGTCCCACCAGGGAGGCAGCAGATTCAGGCCCTCCATGGGGGCCTGAGTGTGCTTTCTTCGGCAGCCTGGTCCAGGAGGGCAAGGCCTCGCTCAGTCAGAGGAGAACATGGTTCTTGTTGTCATGCATGCCTCCTTTTTGTCATCTTGTTGGGGGGGATTAACCAAAGGCCACCCTTTGTTTTCGTGGACACACAATAAAAACCCCATTTATTTTTAATGCGTTGGCTCTTCCTGGAGGAGAGGGTTGGGCTCCCATGGCAAGGGCCTCTGCGTCTTGGGGCTCGAGGATTGCAATTTGGCTTTGTTGGGTCCGCATTTTTGCTTTGGTCTGGGGATAGGAATCAAATGCTACCCAGAGATGTTTGTGTTTTGTTTGGGAGTTTTATTCCCTAACTCATTCCCCAAAGCACCTGTAACTGCTTATACATATAATTGTGGTACAACAAGGCGTATACAGAGAACCCACTTAGAAATTCAGGCAAAGCAGGCGGGCGTGGTGGCTCAAGCCTGTAATCCCAGCACTTTGGGAGGCCGAGGCGGGCGGATCACGAGGTCAGGAGATTGAGACCATACTGGCTAACACAGTGAAACCCCGTCTCTACTAAAAATACAAAAAAGTAGCCGGGCGAGGTGGTGGGCGCCTGTAGTCCCAGCTACTGGGGAGGCTGAGGCAGGAGAATGGCGGGAACCCGGGAGGCGGAGCTTGCAGTGAGCCGAGATCGCACCACTGCACTCCAGCCTGGGTGACAGAGCAACACTCCGTCTCAAAAAAAAAAAAAAAAAAAAGAAATTCAGGCAAAGCTGCATGCACGCTACCAGCAGTCTGCGGGTGTTTTAACTGGAAAAAGCTGAAGTCCACCCCAGTGTCCAAGGGCATGGGGACGGAAAAAAAATGAAGCATCTCTGGCACATCATTCTCAGCTCCTGGAACTGCTGCTTGTTTAACATGGGAGAAAAGCTCCAAAGGCTGAAATGCCCCATCATCCCTGGGTGATGGAATTCACCTGCCTATATTCTCACTTAGCTCCCAGGTTTTCTGCCCTGGGTATGTATTTCATAATCTTCTATATATACATATATATAATTTTTTTTTTTTGAGACGGAGTCACTCTGTCACCCAGGCTGGAGTGCAATGACGCCATCTTGGCTCACTGCAACCTCTGCCTCCTGGGTTCAAGCAATTCTGTCTCAGCCTCCCTAGTAGCTGGGACTACAGTCACACGCCACCATACCTGGCTAATTTTTGTATTTTTAGTAGAGATGGGGTTTCACCATATTGGTCAGGCTGGTCTCGAACTCCTGATCTCAGGTGATCCACCCATCTTGGCCTCTCAAAGTGCTGGGATTACAGGTGTCAGCCACTGTGCTCAAAGTTTATATTATATACACACATATATACATATATATGCGTACACATACATAGATATACATATATACCTGTATATACATATATATATTATTTTATTTTATTTATTTTTTTGAGATGCAGTCTCGCTGTTGCCAGGCTGGAGTGCAGTGGCACAATCTCAGCTCACCGCAACCTCTGCCTCCTGAGTCCAAGCGATTCCCCTCCCTCGGCCTCCCGAGTAGCTGGGACTACAGGTGTGCACCACCATGCACGGCTAATGCTTTGTATTTTAGTAGAGACAGGGTTTCACCAGGTTGGCCAAGATGGTCTCGATCTCCTGACCTCGTGGTCCACCCATCTCAACCTCCCAAAGTGCTGGGATTACATGTGTGAGCCACTGTGCCTGGTCTACATATATTTTTTTAAGTGGAAAGTGGGTACTAAAGCCCAAGACAGGCCGGGCATGGTGGCTCATGCCTGTAATCCCAGCACTTTGGGAGGCCATGGCAGGCAGATCACAAGGTAAAGAGATCGGGACCATCCTGGCCAACATGGTGAAACCCCATCTCCAATAAAAATACAAAAAATTAGCTGGGTGTGGTGGTGCATGCCTGTAATCACAGCTACTCAGGAGGCTGGGACAGGAGAATCGCTTGAACCCGCGAGGCGGAGGTTGCAGTGAGCTTAGATCGCACCACTGCACTCCAGCCTGGGCGACACAGCGAGACTCCGTCTCAAAAAAAAAAAAAAAATAATAATAATAATAAAAAAAACCCAAGACAGAATGCCACATGTTGCTGTGCACGCCTGGCTCTATGCTGCCGGCAGAGGGCGGGAAAGCACAGAGGGGCTGCCATCCACTGCACACGGGCAGGTGGGAAACAGAGGCCCAGCAAGGGGTGGGGTGCTGGCATTAGTCCCCCTTGCCTTTGGCTCCTTGCTGCAGGTAGTGGCACAGCTCCCATGCAGTGCCTGCACATGCGCCCGTGGAGGCAGGGCTGGGGCTGGGACCCTCCCCGGCTACTCTTGACCATTTATCTTGGCTGCATCCTAGTCTCTCCTCACGTATATTTTTGGTCCTAAAATAGTGCATGGTCCTTGTGTGTTGAAAACATGCAGAAAAGAGCGAAGCACTTCTAATTTTCTTACCACTCAGTTTCAGCCTTTCTTGTTTGTTATAAGCTCCTCTTACCTAGCTCACCCCCAGAGCCCAGCCACTTGCTGTGTGGACTCCCCAAGCCCTTGCCCTCTGCCCCTCACCATCCCAAGCCCAATGCAACAGACTGATGGCTGGCCCTGCAGCAGGCGAGACCTGGATGGTCCATGGCAGGTGGTAGGCATGCGCAGGGGATGCCACCTCCTCACAGGTCCACCTTAGGGACCCAATGGTCCCATTAATAAGCCTGTACGTGGGGGGCAGAACAAACAGGTTGCTACTACCAGGACCCTAGAAGGACGCAGTGACAGCCTCCTGTTTCAGCAGCTGATAAAAACCAAGTACACTGACAGGAAGAACTGAACTCACCAAAGTCCAGTTCCCCCAGGAAGCACTCACTACCTGGGATTGTGGCTGGACAGAGGCAGATGGGGCCTAGCAGGAACCTATATGGGACCTGGGGTGGAGGCAAGGTTGACATCCCAAAGCTCTGGAGTAATAGCCGGTGTCAGGGAGATGGGGGATGTGGAGCTGGGCTTGGGGCATCCCAAGGAGGGAAAAGAGATATCCAGGTATCTGGACGAAATAGTGCTTTCTAGGCCTTAGGTCAGGTCCTGGATCTGTTACAGGTGAGGAGTAAAGAGGAGGCAGCTGGGTGTACTTGGCAACCCCTGTGGTGTCTGGTGTGAGGGAAGAGAGGGAAGGAAGGAACAGCGGCCACCCCCAACGTAGCTTGCCCCTTTTCATTCATTCCAAAAGAGTTCCCAAGACTGGATGGAAGAGGGCTCCCGGAGTCCCCACCCCATTTCCCCAGGGAATGACAAGGGCTGCAAGACTCCTACCCCAGGGCTCAGAGACTCCCTGCTCCTGAGGGCCCACGGCCTTCCCCAGGGCTCTGCTCCCACCACCTCCCTGAGCTCCCCCTGGATTCCTGAGGCCTCCCACTTGGGCTTGGTCACCAATCCCCAGGGCTCCGTGGGCCTTGGAGTACTCCCTCCCTGTTCCAGGGCTCCTCAGAGCTCTGCCAAGCTCATCCTGTGATCTGTCCAACCCCCAGGGCTTTGAACCCCATGAGGGATTCCAACTACTCTGGACACACCCAAGAGCACTGGGTGCCCCAACTGGAACCAGAAGGATTAGGAAGGTTTCATGGGCCTCAAGAGCCTCCAGGCCTCCACTTAAATGTTCTCCAGAGCTCTGAGAGACCACTGTGGCCCCGCTTTCAAAACCTCCCAAATAATCTGGGGTCCCCCGCAGGGCTCCAGCAGTACTCAGACACACAGCAGGGGGCAGCAGCTGCCCAAGGTCCCAGCAAGAGGCCACTCTGGGGACTGTCCAAGAAGATACTGGATTTTTTTCCTCCGCTGCCCCCAGGCCCTGCCAGACCAGGGAGGAGAACCAACAGAGGGGGCTGGGAGGGTGTCGAGGCGGCCAGTGGAGAAGGAGACGGTGGAGAGGAAATGCAGGGCCAGGGCCCAGAACCCGTGGTCCTGGTAAGGCCCTTGACCTCGACCCCAGACAGGTCCAAAAGGTGACAGCGCCAAGGCCGGCCAAGAAGGACCCTTGCCTTGACCCTCAGCTGCGGTGGAGGTAGGAAGGGTGTCTGTTGGGCCGCTACCACTTTCAAGAAGAGAGTGCAAGAGGTGTAGAACCTGTGGCTTCATAAGGATAGGCCACTCCTGACTCTGATGGCATAAAGAAAAGGAAAACGGCAGAGGAGCCCTGCCTGACTTCCACTTGGGGCTGGGCTGCCGGCCCCAGGCTCAGGGCGGCCACTCACTGGGAGACACGGGGCAAGCAAGACACAGAAAGGGGAAGTCCCACCCCCAGCCCCAGCCACTCTACTGCTCCCCCTGGGCCCAATGGCATCGAGGCAAAGGGGCCAAGCACACTCTGGAAGCATCTAGAAGCCACCAGCTGAATGGGGGTGGGAGGCAGCAGAGCCAGGCCCAGAAAGATCCA